>NW_026652279.1:84426398-84668207 GCF_009828535.3 Hylobates moloch
GTTATAACATTTTAAATCCCAATGAGCAGTATATGAGAGCTCCATTCCCATAACTCTTCACCAATACTCAATGTGGTCAGTTATTTTCATTTTAGCCTTTCTAGTATGCAATTGTAACTAATTTTGGTTTAAATTAAAAAAAAACTTTTTGGCCGGGCGCGGTGGCTCACGCCTGTAATTCCAGAGGAGGCCAAGGAGGGCAGATCACGAGGTCAAGAGATGGAGACCATCCTGGCTAATACAGTGAAACCCCGTCTCTCCTAAAAATATAAAAAATAAGCTGGGCATGGTGGTGGGCACCTGTAGTCCCAGCTACTTGGGAGGCTAAGGCAGGAGAATGGCGTAAGTAAACCTGGGAGGAGGAGCTTGCAGTGAGCTGAGATCGCGCCACTGCACTCCAGCCTGGGCAACAAAGCGAGACTCCATCTAAAAAAAAAAACAAAAAAAAAAACAAAAAAAAAAACAAAACTTTTTAACTTTAATGAGAGTCTTGCTGAACCGTCATCTAATTCTAATATTCACCTATCCCCATCCTAATGTGTAATAAATGCCATTTAAGTCCCTAGACATTTGGTATTCTTTGATGTGAATCTCTGATACCATGATATAGACTACATTTGTTTTTATTTAATTTTTAAAAAAGGGCATAGTGCTAAAGAAGTTGAAGTTTTAAAAATTACATCAGTCACACCTCAATTCGTTTTGAATTTAAAGCTCAGGAAAAATCTGAGAATGCACTTTTAGACATTAATTTTATTTCAGTCTTTAGTGCTAGCACATGAAAAAGGAACTTTCACTGTGAAAACCAGAGTCTCGGTGTTTTCTTAGAGCACTTGTCGTTCCCGGGAAGCTCCATACAGTCCACAGACTGAATGCTTGCATTATGAATGTGTTTAGTCCAATTCTGTCTGTACTTTGTTTCTGACTTGCATTAATATTGATTATGTTTAATGAAAGCTAATTATCACTTCTTGAGAGCCCATTGAAAATAGCATTATTATATCCAGAATTTTGATGAAGCTCTGGGAAGTAACTCGATGTGATTGCAGGTTCTTTCATCAAAATATTATCCAGGGCTGCAAGTACAAGAACAGCTTGAATACTCAGTCATCAGTTCCTGCGAGAGGTGTTCTTTCAAAGAATGAGGCTTAGCAGAGTGAAAAAGTAAGGAAGTGTAAATGTAACACTTCCTCTGTAATTAAAATAGGAAAAAGTACTTTGATAATCTAATAACTTAAGAGATAGGTAATCAAGTTGTTTCTTCTCAATTCTGCAATAAGGAAATATGAATAGTAAGCAACTCCTTTCAAGAGGTATGGAAAGCAATTGGCAGAGCTGGTGGAACCATAGTATTTATGACTCTCAGATGAGAGATTTTACTTGTAAATATTAATTATTACCTTAGAGAGTTCATTTTATTTGTCAACTTGACTGGGTCAGAGGGTGCCCAGATATTTGGCCAAACACCACTCTGGGTATGTCTGTGAGGGTGTTTCTGGATGAGATTAACATTTAAATTGGTAGAGCCAGTAAAGCAGATTGGCTTACCTCATGGAGGCGGGTCTCATCCAATGATTTGAAGACCTGAGTAGAACAAAAAGGCTGACCCTCCCCCAAGTAAGAGAGAACTCCTCTTGGCTGGCAGCTCTTAAACTTTCGGATTTACATTGGAATTAAACCATCAGTTCTCCTAGATCTCCAGCTTGCTGACTCACTCTGCAGATCTTGAGACTTACCAACCTTAATAATCATCCTGTGGACAAATTCCGTATAACAAATAATCAATCAGTCACATCCTATTGGTTCTATTTCTCTGAAAACCCTGACCAATACATCACCTTCAAGTAAAAAGAGGAAATTTGAATTTAAAACTGAAAAGATTTTGTTTTCAAATATTTATATGCAATAAAGGGGGCTTAAATACAGAGTCTCAAAACCTGTAATTGCTTTTCCTGTAATTCAAGGTGATCAAGCAGTGGGCTTCTCTGGGCTTCTGTCCCATGATCACAGATTGTAGCCATGGTCCTAGCATTTATCCTGCCAATGTCCTTGCCCAGAGAGGTGTCAGGGAAGAGAGTGGAGACGGATTAGCCATAACTCATATTCATTCCTTCCTGGAAAAATAACCCAAAGCATATACCTTCCTGGTAGGAAAGTTGAGTTCTCCCATGTTGCCCTGCCCCATGTGGAAAGCACAGTGTGTCCGTGCGATCCTTATACAACTATGCTGGCAGCCATTGTCCCTGGATGATAGACCATGCCTGCTCTATGAGGGTCAGGGTTTTCCATTTGGTAGGGAAGGAAGTAGGAAGCCCCAGTGCAACTCTAGGTCTCAAGCCGTGTATTCTATGTTTTTCTCAGAAGTCTTCCTTTGGAGATTATGAGGATATTCCCCAGATTAATAAAATAGATACTTTGGAACCCAATCCATTAGTTCTCTAGATTGTACATTACTGGCAAGTGCCTTGGAAGTAAGACTGGTGACAGGCACCATCCTTTTCAAAATAATCAAAACCAAAAACAAAACATTCAAGACCCAGATTTCATTTATACCAGAAATTTTGATCAGGATAACTGGGGTTGGGCCCAGTTCCTTCTTCATGTGTACCAGTCTTGGCTTCTGGCTGCTCTAATGGTGGCAGAAGATCAAGTCTTCTGGAGCCGTAAGTGTAGAGATCACATGATTATAGATTAAAAGTCTTGTTCAAAATATATTTACAAGATATTTTTGGTTCTTTTGCTAGTAAAACTCTCTTCTATTTTCCTTGGCTAGCTTCTGAATCAAAGAGAACCCTGGGAGGTATATTAGAAGTTTTCCATTTTAGAAATTAAAATATCTTATCTTCAGTAACAGCATTAAGTTCTATTTGGCATCAGAATTTTGCTGACTATAACTACGTGCATGAGTCAATTGTTGGCATGCAGGTCTCAGGGCTGGTGGTGTTGCCTGTAGGTATACAATGCAACTTGTGCACCAGTGGGTGGTAATGAAGGTGTTTATGGCCTTGACAAAGTTTGGAGCAAGTATGTTGGTGTGTATGTGTGAGTATGGGAGTTGGAAGATGAGAGAAAAGGAACAGAGAACTGTTTTCTCTCCAAGAGTAACAGACACTTACCAGAGCTTTACAATTTCCACAACACTTTCATGCATAATTATCTTAGTTAAGCCTCATACTAAACATGCAAGTTAAAATTGTCACCCAGGATTGACAGGTGGACTGTTGAAACTCAGAGTTTGTTACTAGTATAAGATCACACAGCCAAGTGGTGCCAGAGTGTGCTTTAACCCATCCCGGTCCTCCAGTCTTTTAAAATAAGCCTGGGTTTCCTTGAATCAGCCCCAGGATGGCATGGGCACACATATTACAGGAAATGTAATAATCGGGTCTAATTTGTTTCTTTTTCTGTTCGAGTCTTATAAACGTTGTCCTCAATTCTCAACTGATCTTTCAAGAGGTCAGAACAAATAAATAGCTGTCTCTGGATTACCTTGGCTGGGAACCCTGGGTCCAAAAAGATTCTTTATCATAAACAGGTGAGAATCGAAGTGAAAAAATATTTATCTACAACATGGAACTGTTTTGGGGGAGTTTTATTTATTTCTGGTGGACAAAATGGCATGACCTGCTGGCTAGAGGACAAGTTGATTTAAAGTACAAAGTTGTTCAGAAGTATGTTTTATCTTGGCAGGTTATTTTCCTTGTAGATAAGCTTTCTTTAATATTTATTTATTCTTTCAGTGAACCATATTTAGTGCATGCAAGGTTGGACTGAGGCAAATGTGTACCTTAAGAAGGCTAACAATTGGGTGCCCTTAAAAACCTATAGCTTTTAAATATTTGGTTAACACTTATTTAGGGGGGCAGGGGGAAATTGCTTCTCCATTCCTAAAAAGAGATATATAAAATCCATAGAACATAACATGTTGACTTATTTGAAGTTATCTCTTATTTTATAATTTTCCTATTGCTCATAGTTGAATAATAAAAGAGGCTAATATCTCCTGAGTGCTTATTATACGCTGGGTACTGATTTATTTATATTGCTTATCTAATCTCATGCTCATGACAATCTTGTGTGGTAAGCACCACTATTATCCCAAATTTCCAAATAATGAAACTGACACTTAGGTTTAATAAACATGCCCAAAGACACAAATGGCTCCTACCAGTAGAAATGGGATTTGAATGCTGCAGGTCTGACTATAGAGCCCATGCCCTTCGTCGCTAGAACTCCATGCCCTTCTGTAGCACTGATCTCTCATATTCACTGAGTGTGGAGATCACATGTCCATAGGTACAAAATCTTGTTCAAACTATGTTTACAAGTTCTTCCTGGCTCTTTTGCCAATAAAACTCTTCCATTTTCTTTTGCTAGCTTCCAAATTAAAGAATACCTTGAGAGGCATATTAAAAGTTTTCCTTTTAGATGTTAAAATAAATACTTAATCTCCAGTAACAAGTTCTATTTGGTATCAGAATTTTGCTGATTGCAGCTACATACATGAGCCAATTGTCAGCATGCTGGTCTCAGGACTGGTGGTGTTGCTTACATCACCAGTGTATTATACAATGCAACTTGCACAGAAGTAGGTCAGCCAACGAGGAGTATTATTATTTCTACTACTGTTATTTCTGTTATTATTGTTTCATCCATGAGACGCTATCTAGTTTAAAGGGAATAACACGGTTTATATCTCACCAGAAACATGAATTAACCCGCACCATTTAAATACAATGTTTTGGCACCCCTTTTAAATTGGCATCCCAGCAAACTTGACCCACTGGTCTTGTATGTATATTGTTTGTATGCATCCGGCTATATGAAAATGTAATATCTGAGAAGAAATTCCTTGATGGGACCTCTCATTATTCAATTGTGGAGCTGAAAAATAAGACAATCTTCCAAGGAACATTACTGATCTTAAATTTGTGGGTCATAACTCTTATATTCCATACATAGAAAGTTAACTTGATTAATGTGTTTAATATCTAGTGCTCATATTACATGACTATGAGAATGGCTCTCTGAATGCATAAGTGTAAAGAGAAAAGGGGATATTGAGGGTGATTTGAAGTGAAAAGTCATAAATAGTAATGGTGATTAGTCCATAAATTGTAAATCATCTCCAGTTGGCCCATTTTGTGTCCCTCTGACATTATAGTTTGATGAATGTTGTGTTGAATAAGCATGTGGCAATATCTACAATGCAGAGAGCAGAGTACTGTCTGTTTAAACACAGAAGCTACAGGAAACAGTTTGCATTTATGTCCTGGCATCTGAATAGGTTACCCATCTGTTTCGGAAATTCCACTCACTTTCATAAACATTTATTGAACACCTACTACAATTAAAGCAGAGTTCTTTGCCAGATGCCTTAGAGATGAGAAATATGAGTAAGTCACAGCCCTGAGGCAACAGGGGAAATAAGACAATGCAGGAATAATTGCAATGTCAGACAGAATGAGAAGTGTGGGAGGTCTCTAGAGAACCGTAGACATAGAGGCAGAGCGTGGGGCTGGAATTAAAGATGTTTCCCTAGGAAGTCATAGAACTCCAACAGTGGATAATCTACAAGGGTAAGAAGTGAGGATATTTCTGGTAGGGGAGAATAAAAATAAAGGGTTGCAGTTGAGCATCTATAGGACTTACCGTAGTACAGAAGGGAAGTACAGACCTCAGGAAATAAAGCTTGAGAGGTATAGTCAGGTACAAATTGTGGGAATCAGACTCCAAGTCTCATTTTTTCGACATGAATTCGATTTAAGATATGAAAACACATGTAATTCTGAATTGATGTGAGTTTGGAGCGTTCTCGTTTGGGAAATTGAGTATTTTGGCTTTTGGAGAGTTATCATAAAACTTGAAAGAAAAATATGGTGATTGAGCTTTAAACATACTATTTATTGTGGTTTTTCTGGCTACAAGCATTGAACTTAACTGTTCTCCACTACCACAAAATATCCCTTTACTTGTTTTTGAATGAGATTCTAGAGTATTTAAACATATGGATACACCTTAGCTTTTAAGTTTAGTTTCCCATTTTTTTTCACGTTTAGATTAGATTGGCTGTAATTTCCAGCTATTATAAATAAAGTTACAATGAAAATTTTAATGGTTAATTTTTCTTAAGTGCTTATAAGGTATGAGGCAGTGCATCAAGCTTTTTTTAAAAAATTGAGGTGAAATTTACATAACTTAAAATTCACCTTTGTAAAGTGAATAGTTCAGTGGCATTTAGTACATTCACAATGTTATGCACCCACTACCTCTCTCTAATCCTAAACATTATCATCCTCCCACAAAGGAAGCTGTTTGCCCATTAAGCTCCTCATTCCTCCCTCTCCCGCTCCTGGCAACTACTAATCTGCATTCTGTTGATGGATTTACCTATTCTGGATTTTTCATATAAATGAAATCATACAATATAGTCCTGGCTTCTTCTGTGTCTGGCTTCTTTCACTCAGTATAATGTTTCAAAGTTCATTGATATTGTAGCATGTATCAGTACTTCATTCCTATTTATGGCTGAAAATTTTCTGTTGTGTGTATACACCACAATTTGTTTATCCATTGGTTCATTGATGGATATGGGTTGTTTCCAGCTATTGGCCATTGTGAATAGTACTGCTATGAACATATGTACATATACTTGTTTGTATATGTACAAGTATATGTTTATATATGTTTATATATGTACACATACTTGTTTGAATACCTGTTTTTAATTCTTTTGGGTTTATACCTAAGAGAAGAATTGCTGGATTATATGGTAATTCTACATTTGACATTTTGAAGAACCATCAAAGTGTTTTCCACGGCAGTGGAATCATTTTACATTCTCGCCAGCAATGTATTAGGGTTTCAATTCCTCCACAGCCTTGCTAACACTACTTATTTTCCTTTATTTTTTTTTTGTCACCATGATAGTGGATGTAAAGTGGTATCTCATTGTGGTCTTGATTTGCATACTCAAACAGCTAGTGATATTGAATATTTTTTCATGTGCTTACCGGCCATGTGTATATCTTCTTTGAAGAAATGTCTATTTACGTTCCTTGAACACTTTAAAATTGGGTTACTTATCTTTTTAATTACTGAGTTGTAAGTATGATTTGTTTATTCTGGATACTAGTCCCTTATCAGATATATGATTTGCAAATATTATCTCAATTCTATAAATCATCTGTTCACTTTCTTGACAGTGTCTTTTGATGCACAAAAGTGTTCAATTTAGACAAAGTCTAATTAATCTATTTTTTCTTTATTGTTCACTTATACATTTGGTGACATATCTAAGTATCCATTGCCAAATTCAAGGTCATGAAGATTTAAACCTATGTTTTTCCTAAAAATCTTATGGTTCAGTTCTTATATTTAGTTTATTTATTCATTTTGGATACTTTTTTGTATATAGTGTGAGGTAGGAATTCATTAGCATGTGAATACCCAGCACCAGTTTTTGAAGGGACTATTGTTTTTACATTGAATGATCTTGGCACCTTTGTCAAAAATCAATTTGACATAGATATATGTGTTATTTCTGGACTCCCAATTCTGTACTATTAATCTATGTCTATCCTTATGCTAGTACTACCCTGTTTGGATAACTGTAGCTTTGAAGTAAGTTTTGAAATCAGGAAATAAAAGTTTTCTAATTTTATTCTTCTTTTTCACAATTGTTTTGGCTATTCAGGACTCCTTTCAAATCCATGCAAATTTGAGGACTAGCGTTTTCATTTCTACAAAAAAAATTGGGATTTTTATAGAGACTGCATTGAATCTGTAGATCATTTTTATTTTTTGTTGCCATCTTAATAATATTGTCTTCCAATTCATGCATATGAGATGACTTCATTTACCAAGGCCTTTATTTTCTTTCAGCAATGTTTTATAATTTTCACTTTACAAGTCTTTTATCTCCTTGGTTAAATTTATTCCTAGGCATCATTCTTTGGATACCATTGCAAATGGATTTTTTTAAATAGCTTTTAAAATTATTCATGCCAATATATAGAAACGCAATTGATTGTGTTTTAATCTTATACCTTGTAGCATTTCAGAACTTGTTTAACTCTGGTTTTTTTTGGTATTTTCTATATATAGGGGTATGTCATCTGTGATAGAGATAATTTTACTTTTTCCTTTCTAATTTGGGTGACTTTTATTTCTTTTTCTTGCCTAGTTGTTCTAACTAGAATTTCCAGTTCAATGTTGAAGATCAGTGGTGAACCTAAGCATTTTTTTTCTTGTTTCTCATCTTAGAGGAAAAGATTTCACCACTGAATATGATGTTAACCATTAGCTTTTCTTTTTTTCTTTTTTTTTTTTTTTGAGATGGAGTCTTGCTCTGTTGCCAAGGCTGGAGTGCAGTGGCATGATCTTGGCTCACCTCAGCCTCTGCCTCCCCAGTTCAAGCTATTCTCCTGCCTCAGCCTCCCAAGTACCTGCAATCCCTGGCTATTTTCCTTCTGTATTTTTAGTAGAGACAGAGTTTCACCACATTGGCCAGGTTGGCCTCGAACTCCTGATCTCAGATGATCCACTCACCTCGGCCTCTCAAAGTGCTGGGATTACAGGCATGAGCCACTGTGCCTGGTCAATTTTTAGCTTTTCATATAAGGTTTTTACCATGTTGTGAAAGCTCCTCTCCATTCCTAGTTTTCTGAGTGTTTTTATTGTTAAAAAAATGTGTTGAATTTTGTCAAATGCTTTTTCCATGTCAATTGAGATGGTCCTACGGTTTCTTTCTTTGTTCTATTAACGTGATATATTACAGGGATGATTTTCTTATGCTGAATCATCCTGCAACAAGCACTTATGAGTGAATTATCACATTTAATCCTCACAACCACCTGTGAAAGGTGAGTAATAGTTTTCCCCTTTTTACTGTTGCAGCTAAGGCTACTCTCCCAATTTTGCACAGCTTGTGTGCCAGAATAATGCATCTGACTCCAGAATCCATGCTTTTATTCATTATGCTAATCAATGAATGTCTACAACACATATCATTTATTCTCTCAAATATTTATTTTATGTCTATTCTATGCCAGACACTATGCTAGGCACTTTGATATAAAAATTAAAAAGATAAGCAGAATTCTCACTTCATGGAGCTTATAGACTCTCTATCTTTTTCCCTCCCACTGACCCCTTTCCTATCTTCTCCAAGAAACTGCGCATCAGCTTTATGTCACTATAAAGTAGTTTGCATTTTTCCGAAGCTTTATATAAATGGAATTATACAGTATGTATGTTTTGTTTGTTGTTTGGCTTCTTTAACTCGGGATAATTATTTTGAGATGTATTTATATCGTTGTATATATTAATGGCTAATTCCTTTTTGCTGACTAGTAGTCTGTTTTGTGGGTATATCACAATTTGTTTACCATTCATTTGTGGAAGGACATTTGGATTATTTCCAGTTTTTTGGTGGTTACCATAAAACTGTTAGAAACACGTATACAGGTCTTTCTGTGAATGTATGCTTTCCTTTTGTTTGGATAATACCTACCAGTAGGATAGCTGGGCCATTTGGTAGGTGTTTATTTAATTTTATAAGACGTTGTCAACCTGTTATAAAAAGCTGCTGTGCCGTTTTGCACTTCCATCAACAGCATATGAGAGTTCCAGTTGCTCTACACCCTTGCTGCCACTTGCTATGGTCAGTCTTTCTGATTTTAGTCATTCTGCTAAGTGTGTAGTAGTAACTTGTGGTTTTTATTTGCATTTCCGAATGATTAGTGATTTGAAGATGAAAAGTAACTTTTCATATGCTTATTTACCATCTGTATGTCCTTTTGGTGAAGTGTTTGTTCAAAACTTCTGCCCATTTTAGAAATTGGACTGTTTTCAAATTACTAAGCTTTGAGAGTTTTAAGAAATATACTCTTGGCTGGGCGTGGTGGCTCATGCCTGTAATCCCAGCACTTTGGTAGGCCAAGGCAAGTGGATCACCTGAGGTCAGGAGTTCAAGACCAGCCTGGCCAACATGATGAAAGCCCGTCTTTACTAAAAATACAAAAATTAGCTGGGCATGGTGGCACGTGCCTGTAATCCCATAATCCAAGCTACTTGGGAGGCTGAGGCAGGAGAACTGCTTGAACTAGGGAGTCGGAGGTTGCAGTGAGCCGAGATCATGCCACAGCACTCCAGCCTGGAGACAGAGCGAGACTCTGTCTAAACAAACAAAACAAACAAACAAAAAAAGATATATACTCTGAAGGTAGACCCATTTAAGGCATATGCTTTACAAATCTTTTATCCCACTATGTGGCTTGGAATTTCATTCTTTTAACATATCTACTAATAAATGAGGATTTCAATTTTGGTAAAGTCAAGCTTCTTGAATTTTAAAATTTTATATATTGTGCTTTTGGTATCATATCTGATAAATCCTTGCTTAATCTAAGATGACAAGGCCTTTTCTCTTGTGTTTTCACCTATAAGTTTTAAAGTTTTGGTTATGACATTTAGGCTTATAATCCATTTTAGGTTAATTTTTGTCTTTAGTACTATTTTTGTATAAATTTTTATTTTTTTCTGAATGGATCCAGTTGTTCTAGCACCATTTATTGAAAGCTGTCATTTCTCACAGTCTCTTTAATAAATGATGCTGGGAAAACGGGATATCCACATGTAGAAGAACAAAATTGTACCCTTATCTGATATTATATACAAAAATAAATTCAAAATGCTTTAAAGACTTAGATGTAAGATCTGAAACTGTAAAATTACTATAAGAAAACATAGGGAAAAAGGTCCACAACATTGATATGGTCACACAGTTTTTGGATATGTCCCCAAAAGCACAGGCAACAAAAGCAAAAATAAAGAAATGAGGTTGGGCGCAGTGGCTCATGCCTGTAATCCCAGCACTTTGGGAGGCCGAGGTGGGTGGATCATGAAGTCAAGAGATTGAGACCATCCTGGCCAACATGGAGAAACCCCGTCTCTACTAAAAATACAAAAATTAGCTGGTCGTGGTGGCACTCGCCTGTAGTCCCAGCTACTTGGGAGGCTGAGGCAGGAGAATCACTTGAACCCGGGAGGCCGAGATTGCAGTGAGTCGAGGTCACGTCATTGCACTCCAGCCTGGGCAACAAGAGTGAAACTCCATCTCAAAAAACAAAACAAACAAACAAACAAAAAAAGGGTTTTCAGCAAACTAAAAAGCTTCTGCACAGCAAAGGAAACAATATGAGTGAAGTGACAATCGATGGATCAAGGAAGATATTTGCAATAAGGGGTTAAAATCCAAAATATAAAGAGAACCCAACTCAATAGCAAGAAAAAAGACCTTATTAAAAAATAGACAAATGATCTTCTGAATAGATATTTATCAAAAGAAGACATACAAATGATCTACAGATACATGAAAAAAGGTTCAACATCACTAATCATCAGGGAAATGCAAGTCAAAATCACAATGAGATATTAACTTTCTCCTGCTAAAATGGCTATTACATAAAGGAAAAAAAGATAAGAGTTGACAAGGATGTGGAGAAAACAGAACCCTTAGACATTGTTGGTAGGAATGTAAATTAGTACAGCCATTATGAAAAATAGGATAGAGTTCCTCCAAAAACTAAAAATGGAATTGTCATAAGATCCAGTAATCCCACTTCTGGGTATGTATCCAAATAAACCGAAATCAATATGCCAAAGAGATGGTGCACTCCCAAGTTCATTGCAGCTTTATTCATAGTAGCCAATATATGAAAGCAATCCAAGTGTCCATCAACAGATGAATGGATAGAGAAAATGTAATAACAAATACATACTAGAATATTATTTAGCCCAAAAAGAAGGAAATTCTGGCATTTGCAGCAACACCAATGAACCTGAAGGACACTGCTATATTAAATAAGCCAGACACATAAAGAAAAATACTGCATGATCTCACTGATATGTGGCATCTGAAAAAGTCAAATTCATAGAAGTAGAGTGTAGGAAGTTGGTTACCAAAGTCCAGGGAAAGGGGTGGAAATTGGGAAATGGGAGACGTTAATCAAGGAGTACAAAGTTTCAACTAGACAGGAGGGATAAGTAAGTGATCTATTACACAGAATGGTGAGCAAAATTAATAAAATGCATTGTATATTTCAAAATTACTTGAAGAATAGATTTTAAATGTTACCACAAAAAACTGATAAGCATGTGAGGTGAGGAATATGTTAATTAGCTTGATTTATTCATTACTCAAAATAAATATATATCAAAACATAACATCATACCCCATAAATATATAAAATTATTACTTGTCAATCAAAACTGAAATAAAATTAAAAATGAAAGTTATCCTTTCTCCACTGAATTTGTTAAAAATCAGTTGGTTCAAATATTTATGGGGCTCTTTCTGAACTCTGTATTCTATTCATTTGACTTATCAGTCTACCTTTATGCCAAAACACTACTTTCTTAATTATTGTAGCTTTATAATAAACATTGTAATCAGGTAGTTTAAGTCATATAACATTGTTGTGTTTTTTTGCAAAGCTTCTTTGGCTAGTTTAGGTTCTTTGAAGTTCATATGAATTTTAGAATCAGCTTCTCAATTTTCACAAAAAAAGCCTACTGGAATTAAAATTTTTTAATGACAAATAATTGTACATATTCATGAGGCACATACTGATGTTTTGATAATGTACTTTTTAGTGATCATTTATCATTGCTTTGTGTTGGCAAAGTTCAATATCCTCCTTCTAGCCATTTGAAACTACATAATATATTATTGTTAACTATTGTCATACTATGGTTGTACAGACACTAGAACTTATTCCTCCTATCCAGCTATAATTTTATATCTTTAACAAGAGCCTGCTAGGATTTTGATGAGGATTGCATTGAATCTAAAGTTGGGTTTGGGGAGAATTGACATTTTAATATTGAGTCCTCTGACCTAAGAAGAAAACATAACTGTTTATTTAGGTCTTCTTTGATTACTCTCTGCAATGTTCTGTATTTTTCAGTGTACAAATCATTTGCATGATTTTTCCAGATTTATCCTTAAGTGTCATTCCATATTGATTGATGCTATTATAATGATACATTTAATTTTGGTTTCCAATATTTTATTCCTAGCATGTAAAAATACAGTTGGTTTTTGGATATTGATCTCATATCCTGAAACACTGCTAAACTCATTTGCTAGTTCTAGCAGCTTTTTTGTTAATTCCATTGATGTTTTTATACAGGTAATCATTTTGTCTGGAAAGAGACAGTTTTGCTTCCTCCTTTCCCATTGAGATGCTTCTCATTTTAAAAATTCTTGCCTTATCGTACTGCCAGATCCCCCAGTACAATATTGAATAGAACTGATAAGAGTGGCCATTCTTTAATTGTTCCTGATCTGTCACCCTTAAATATGATGTTCATTGTACATTTTCTGTTGATCCCCTCTCTACAGGCCAGGAAGTTAACTTCTTTTCCAAATTTGCTGAGAGAAATGGGTGTTGGATTTTATCAAATGCTTTCTCTATATTATTTAGGTGATCATGTGGGTTTTTTTTTTTTTTAGTATGTTAATATGGTGAATCACATCGTTTTTGGATGATAAGTCAACCTTGCGTGTCTGACATATACCACACTTGATTATGTTGTTTTTATATTTTGTTGAATTTGACTTTTTAAAACTTTTAAATAATTTTATGTCTGTTTTCACAAAGAATATTGGTCTATTGTTTTCTTTTTTTGTAATGTCTTTACATAGTTTTTGTATCAGAGTAATGCTGGCCTCATAGAATCAGGTGGAAATTATTCAGTTTTCTTAAGTTTTTTGAAGATGTTGCATAGACTTGATATTATTTTTTGTTAAATGTTTTGGTAGAACTTGTCAGTTATTTTGTGAACCTGCAGTTTTCTTTGTAGGTAGATTTTTAATTAAAAATTTAATGTCTTCAATATATAATAGGGCTATTCAGGCTATATATTTCTTCTTGAAGAAATATTGAGCTTTGTTAGTTTTTATCTTTCCATGAATTTTTTTCATTTCTTTTAAGTGGTTAAATTCATCGGCATAAATATCTGCAAAATTTATGGTGATGTCATCGCTCTCATTTCTGATATTTGTAATTTCTGTCTTCTCTCGCTTTTTCCTGATCATGCTGGCTAGAGGTTTACGAATTTTATTGGTCTGCTCAGTAAAAATTGTATTAGGTTCTGTTTACTTTTCTATGTTGTTTTTCTGTTTTTTATTTCATTGATTTTCTTTCTTATCTTTATTATTCCCTTTCTTTTCTCTATTTTGGTTTTCATTTGCTTTTACTTTTCTTGTTTCTTAAAGTGAAAAATGAGGTTGCCGATCTGAGGCATTTTTTCTTTTTTAATATGTGTATTTAGTATTAAAATTTCCCCCTAAGTACTGCTATACATAAACTCTATCTAAGTATACTATATACACTATATAGTACCACTCTACAGCTATAGTGACACTCAAAAAAATCCGATATAATGTGTTTTCATGTTCATTCAGTTCAAAATATTTTTTCATTTCCATTTTGATTTCTTCTTTGACACATTTAGAGATGTGTCCTTTAGTTTTCAAATATTTGGGAATTTCCCAGAATTTTTCTTGATTTCTAAATTAATTCCATTATTGTTAGAGAACATACTTTCTATAACTTTAATTATTTTAAATTTATTGACTTGTTTTATGGCCTAGAATATGGTTTATGTTGCTAAATGTTCTGTGTATGCTTGGGAAAAAAATGTGTATTTTGCTGTTATTGGAAGGAGTGTTCTAAAATTAGGCCAAATTTGTTGACAGTATTGTTTAATTCTTTTATATCCTTGCTAATTTCCTGTTTTCTTGTTCAATAACCCCTTCCACTGCAAAAGTATGCAGCATACTTTTCTTTTTTGAGATGGAATCTGGCTCTGTTGCCCAGGCTGGAGTGTACTGGCGTGATCTCAGCTCACTGCAACCTCAGCCTCCCAAGTTCAAGTGATTCTCCTGCCCTAGCCTCCCAAGTAGCTGGGATTACAGGTGTGTGCCACCACACCCAGCTAATTCTTTTGTATTTTTAGTAGAGACGGGGTTTCACCATGTTTGCCAGGCTGGTCTCAAACTCCTGGCCTCAAGTGATCTGCCCACCTTGGCCTCCCAAAGTGCTGGGATTACAGGCTGAGCCACTGCGCCCGATCCAGTATATTTTTCACTTCAGACATAATTGTTTACATTTCTAAAAGTTTTATGTAGGCCTTTTTTCTATATTTTCTATGTCTGTAATTCTGTCTTTGAACATATGGAATACGGTTATAGTAACTGTTTTCTTTTTTTGGTGGTTGTTGTTGCTTTTGGGGGATTTTTTGGAGAAAGTAAAGCCAACTTCTTTGAGACCTGAAGAATGAGTAAGCATTTGCCATGTGATGGGAGTGGGAGGAGAGGTAGAATACAGCAAAAATATGAAATAAAAGCAGATTCCAGGTGGAATGAACAGCATGTATAAGGGCCCTCAAGTATGAAGGAGTTTGAAGTTTTCAAGAAGTAGAGAGAAGATCAGAATGGGTGGGGCAAAGGGTGAAAAGCAGGAGAGTGGTGAAGAGATGCTTGGGAAGAATGAAGGAAAAACCTTTTAGGCCCTTTGTCCCCATTGGCATAGGTGATATTATTCTGTGATAACAAATAATTCCCTGAATCTCAGTGTTTCACACCAACAAAGGATGATCTGCTCATGTCACAAGTTCATAGGAGGATGACTGTGACTTTCTTCCACATCTTCATTCAGGGCCAAGGGCTTAAAAACAACTGCTAACTGGAGTATAGCAGCCTATGGCAGACAGAAAAGAGCCTTGTTGGAAGCATCACACAGCTTTCACATCACCTTTTAGGAGCTGGCTGATGGCAACTTCTGCTCATTTCAGTGGGCAAAGTAAATTGCGCAGTTGAGCCTGCTGTCAACAGGATAGAGTGGGACAGCAGATATTTCCTAACAATAGTACAATCTACCATATAGGGCTGAAGATCGTAACCATTATTTGAAGAACAATGGTAAGCCAGGGTGCACTAATGTCACTCTCTTAAGATTAGACTTTATTTTTAAAAACAATCAAAAGACAGCTGGAGCTGGGTGCGGAGGTGACTCATGCCTATAATTCTAGCACTTTGGGAGTCCAGGTTGGGAGGATCACATAAGCCCAGGAGTTCGAGACCAGCCTGGGCAACATAGGAAGACCCATTTCTACAAAAATTTAAAAAATTAGCCAGATGAGTCCAGGCGTGGTGGCACATGCCTGTAATCCAGCACTTTGGGAGGCCAAGGCAGGCGGATTACAAGTTCAGGAGATGGAGACCATCGTGGCTAACACGGTGAAATCCCGTCTCTACTAAAAGCACAAAAAATTAGCCGGGCATGGTGGCACACACCTGTAGTCCCAGCTACTTGGGAGGCTGAGGCAGGAGAATTGCGTGAACCCAGGAGGCAGAGGTTGCAGTGAACCAAGATCACGTCACTGCACTCCAGCCTGGGCGACAGAGTGAGACCCCATCTTAAAACAAAACAAAACAAAACAAAAAACAAAAAAAACCTGAATTTTACTTTGCAATTATACTGAATGATATTTAACCTTTCTTGGCAATATAAATGACTGGGGTTGAGAATGCGAGTGCTGTTTTTTGTTTTTGTTTTTAAGAAGCAAAGTAAGATTTAATGGCAAATATAAAGTCCACACTTTAAAAATTTAACACTCAAATTTGACTTATCAGTTGATTGATTTTTTAACTTGGCAAGGGTCTCCTGTGATATTTTCTAATGATTACAGTAGACTGAAGGAAAACAAAAAGCCTGAAAGTGAAACAAACTTCTTGGGGAGAAGATGAGTTCCCTGAGATACAGGATATTGAAGGAGAGTTTGGTCCACCCTGAATGTTATGAATGGGCTTCAGTAGAGGTTCTAACTAAGGCTTTCCAAGGGTGATGGATACATGGATACAGATGTTTTAAAGGCATCAGTCTCTAGATGTTGAATTACCACATGTATGCAGTTCTTGACTTGCTACTTCAGCCTCCCCACTCCTATGCCCACAGCAGCCTTTCCCCTTAATTATAAAAGTGGTGGGAAGCCATACCCCTCACCCATCCCAAATCTGCAGACTCAGAAACTTAAAGGATGTCAGACAAAGGGACAATTCTAAAACTTGGCTTCTGGAAAATCTTCCTTAATGATCTTTGAGAAACTATAATCTCACCATTGGCTTCCTGTTTATGCCCGTTTTACACATATTTTTGTTATGGATGACACATGGGTTAGAAAACAAGGTATTCAAATGTTCTACACTTAGAAATATTGAAGACAGGGGTGGTAGGAATGATAGCAATGATCATTTAATAACCTCGGCTCTTCTATTTTCAAAATGTCGTCCAAGACTATATCCTTCTCTAGAGTCAGTAAGAAGAAAGCAAAGACAGCATCAGTAAGAAATGTGAATGCCGGAGGGGAACAACGACACCGGGGTCTATTGGAGGTAGTGCTGGGGAAGGAAGTGTGCCAGGAAAAATAGCCAGTGTATGCAAAGATTAATACCTAAGTGAGTGCTGTTTTTGTCCCAGTGCCTCAAGGGAAGGAACAGCTAACCCCCTGCAGAGTGTTGCCCGCCCTCAGACACAAGCTGGATCCATCCTTTGAAGACAGGATTTCACCCTGTTATAGGGTTTGAAAGAACACTAGGCCTGAGGAGAGAATGTTATCCTTGATTGGTATGGGGTCTGTGAGAGTCAGGGAAAAAAGAAATCCAAATCAGACATGTATTTCTCTGTGAGGAAACAAGTCTTGCCTTCTGGAAACCATCTGTGTCCCAGTGCGGGGCCATGTTCCAGCAGAGGAACCTGCACAGGAGGCAGGAGGTGTCCTCCTACAACCCTTAGACTAAGGCCAGCGTCCGTAGCACTCGGTTTAACCTCTGTTGTAGCACTTGCCAGATCACTTAAATTATCTGTCAGTCTGATTTGCTTCCTCACAGGTCATAAACGTTTTAAAAACAAGAACAGCCTCATAGCTACCTTGTGTCTGTCACCTAGCTCAGTGTCTGGCAGATAGATACTCAACCAAACAGACGTAGGAAGAGAAGGCCATTGATCTAGCTGTCTATTCCTAGGACAAACTTGGCAGGGGCTCTCTTTCAGTCAGTCAGGGGTGACTTTCTGTCCTGTCCGGCAATGCCTGGGAAGAGCTCCAGCTGTCTGCACAGTGTGAAGGAGGCAGGCGGCAGAAGGCACGCTGGCAGGAAGACCCATCCAGAGACTCACCTGAAAGAAGCTGCTGCCAGAGGAGTGGGCAGCAGAACCCACATGAGAGACCCAGGGAGGACAGCAGCAGGACTTGAGCCAGAGCAGGGGGGAGTTGGGAACTTGAAAGAAAGGCATCAGATCCTGTCATTGCTTCTTGCTTGATAATGAGATGTTTCTTTCATACTCAGTGACTAGTTCGCAAGAAGAGCTCTGGGCTCTCCCAAAAGCTGGATTGCTCTGGTTTTTAGGTGGGAATTAGAACCGAGAAAACTGTGACTCCCTCCTACCTCCCCTTCTCCAAAAGAAGAAGGCATATGGGACTCTGAGTTCCTTACCGTCTGGGACTGTATCTTGCTTATTCTCATCTCTGACATGGAGTGAGAGGGAACAAAGTTTGTATGTATGTCTGCACATACATAGGGAGTATTGCCTGAAATTAGGACAGACTCACCCCCAATTTCCTATACCTAACAAAACTATAAGGCTATGACCTGAGTAATTCATACATATATACTCAATATTAGCTTAAGAGAAAACTTATCTTTTGTCTCTGTTTCATAAGAGTAAAAAAACTAATCTTTTATTTATCTGGATTTTGAGAAAACAATTTTGCTGGTTTTTAGAGCCTGGTAAGTGAGCCTTCGAGTGCTTTGTTCTCTCTGCAAACCTGCCCAGGAGCTGTAACCACCCAGGTCTCATGTTTCTTGTCTGTAGATTCATTGACTCCCAGCCTATTCTGACATGTGACACAGCCCATCAGGCAGTAATGTTTATGTCAGTACGTTTCAGGCAAACTAATCCTGAAGGCAAATAAACATGGGAAACCTGGATCAAACAGTGCAACAAATACCTTTACATGGACTCCTTAAAACCTGCAACTTCCTTAATATACCCTGGAGAGTGGGTATACAGCATTTCCCAACAAATGTAACCACAGGACCAAGTTTTTGCAGCTAATGCACAGAAATAATGTTCTGCATAGCCCACTGTGGAATTTCCTGGAAAACAGGAGGACAGGTCTGTGGGGCCACAGCAGACCTTGGGTCATTACTGTAAGTGACATTGAGTGAGTCACTATACCTGACTGGGTTTTAATTTTTCTTCCTGAAACGTAGAGAAATTAGATACCCGCAGACAATAGCTAAAGTCCCATCTGTTCTGTAGTTCTCTGATATTCTACTAGCTGGACATGGTGGCAGGTACCTGTAGTCCCAGCTACTGAGGAGGCTGAGGTGGGAGGATCACTTGAGCCTGGGAGGTCAAGGCTTCAGTGAGCCGTTATTGCACTACTGCACTCCAGCATGGGCAATAGAGTAAGACCCCATCTCAAATAAATAAATAAATAAATAAATAATAAACCTCTTTATCTATAAAGGCCACTTTTAATAGGATGGAAAAAAGTAAGCTACAGCTTGGGAGAAAAATATTTTTTAATTACATATCTGAAAATGGACTTGTATCTAAAATATATAAAGAACCTCCTTGGTTTCAGCTCCCATTTCCATGTGCAAATCCAGGACTTTCATCATTTTGTGAATGCCCCACCTTTTCCTTCAGCAGAAAGAAGTAAATTATTAAATTAAAATGGGCAAAATACTTGGACAGATATTTCACCACAGAAGATACAAAGAAGGAAAATAAGAACATGGAAAGATGGTCAACATTGTAAGTCAAGTTAAAATCGTGGTGAGATGCCACTGTACTCCTAGAATGGCTAAATTAAAAAGAAACTCACAATGCCAAATGCTGGTGAGGACACAGAGCAACTGAAACTCCGGTAAATTTCTAGAAGGAATGCAAAACGGTACAGCAACCTTGGAAAATAGTTTGGCAGTCTCTTATGAAGTTAAACATACTCTTACCAAAGGACCCAACCATTCTCACTCCTAGGAATTTACCTAAAGAAAATGGAAGCTTATGTTCCCATAATAGCCTGTACGTGAATGTTTATAATCAGCTTATTCAAGGTTGTCAAAAACTAAAAAACAACCCACATTTCCATCAACAGGTGATAGGACCATCATCAAGCTGTGGTATATACATATGATGGAATACTACTTGGCAATAATAAGATACCAAATACTGATACATGTACCAATATGGGGATGACTCAAATGCATTTTGCCAAGTGAAAGAGTACAGACCCAAAGGTCTATGTAGTATTATATGATTCCTTTATTATGAGATTCTGGAAAAGGCAAAACTATACGAACAGAGGACAGATCAGTTGTTGCCAGAGACTTGGGGGTATGAGAAGGGGATAGTTGACTGCTAAGGGGCAGCAAAGGAAACTTTTGGAGGTGATGAAACTGATTTGTATTATGCTGGATACATGACTCCATTCATTATTCAAAACCCATAGAACTCTATGCCAACCACAAGAGTAAACGGTACTGTATGAAACTTTGAAATTCTTATTTTATTTTTTGTAGTGACAGGGTTCTAAGATGTTGCCCACTCTGGTCTCAAACTTCTGGCCTCAAGCAATCCTCCTGCTTTGGCCTCCTAGAGTGCTGGGCTGACAGGCATAAATCACTGTGCCCAGCCTATTTTTTTTCTTGAGACAGAGTCTCGCTCTGTTGCCCAGGCTGGAGTGCAGTGGTACAATCAGGGCTTACTGCAGCCTTGACCTCCCGGGCTCAAGCAATCCTCCTGCCTCAAAGTCCCAAGTAGCTGTGACTACAGGCATGCACCACCACACACGGGTAATTTTTTAATTATTAAATTTTTTGTAGAAACAGGGTCTCACTGTCTCACTGTGATGCCCAAGCTGGTCTCAAACTCCTGGCCTCAAGTGTTCATCCCTCCTTGGCCTCCAAAATGTTGGGATTAAAGGTGTGAGCCACTGCCTAAAAATAATTTTAAGGCATTTTAATTGATATATAATAGTTGTACCTATTTTGAGGGAACATGTGATATTTCGATACCTGTATCCAATGTGTAATGACCAACTTAGGGTAATTGGAATATCCATCACCTCAAACATCACCTTTTCTTTGTGGTGGGAACATCTTAATTTTTATTTTCTTGCTATTTTGAAATATAGAATAAATTGTTAACTATATTTTCCCTAGTGTACTATCAAATTTTAGAACATTCTTCCTAACTGTACTTTTGCAACCCAACTCCTCAAAGAGATACTTGTCTAGGAAGCCTGTGCATTTTTGGAGGATGAGCAATGCTAATCCTTGTCCAGAGAGAGCAAAAATTAAGAGAAATTTTAAAATTTAGGCTATATTAATTCTGATATAAATAAAAATACACAGTACCAAATTTACAAAACCTAGGAACTTTTTGCATACTATGATTAAAATAAAATATTATCATTTTTAAAAGATGTCTCAGTATTTTTAAACTCTAAAAGAACACATGGTTTGTTGAATATTATTTTCATGGTTGATCAAAATGCCCTGTTTTCTTCCCTGTGCATTACAAACACAACCATCTCCTTAACCATGTAGAAAAATGTAAGATAAAGTGTTTGAAGTTCTGTTTACTTGATTTTTTCACTTGGTTTTCTTTTCTTGTACAAATTTTTCAAAGCAAAGAACAAGTCTAAAGTTTGTATCATTTGAAAGGGTCATTTTACTGGAATTTCACTGAAGTGAAACTGTTGTACTTTCTTTGGAGTGAAAGCATTTCTTCAGCCCCACATCTCCAATGATTTTATGAGAGCCCAAATCATCTTGCTTCAAAACAAAGTTAAAATCAATATATTCAAAGACGGACATGCTCCTGAGCATTCAAAGGTAAAGTCTTGATTCATTCTGCATTAGTGAACAAATATTATGTTTTCAAATCAATGGAAGAAAAATTACTTCTTTAGTGCAACATGCACTCTCCTAGTAGAATTTGTAGGATGAAACTGAAGCGATGGTCTGGTGAGTTTTTAAATTAGAAAGCAATTCTCCTAATGAGAACATGCATTAGGGATGCAGTTCCTGCTCTGGCTCACCTAACACACCAAAACTTTCCAAATGTATTTCATCTCAGCCCTTGAACAACCTCAGAGAACCAGCATGATAAATGTGCTCTAGTGTTTCAGTCCTCAAGGGCCACTAGAGTTAGAGCAGCCTTTATTTTTTGGCAAATAAAACCTTCCTTTTAAGTACACCCATTTCTGTTCCAAGGGAAACAATGCTGCTAGGTCTAAGCTATGAATCAAATTATTCTACAAGATAGGCTTATGCATTTTAGAAAAAAGGTATCTTCTGAAGCCAGATTTCCCATTTCTGTAAACAGAGAAAAGTAGAGATTTTTGAAAAGTATGTTGAGTTTGTTTCAGGTCACTTGGATATTTTTTACTTTGGGTATTTAAAGTGGTTTCCAAAAGCCCTAATTTTCTACTAAAACTAGGAATCTGTCTCATTGAAATTATGTTTCTGACTAGGGGTTAACATAGCAAAGCAAAAGGAGACAGTCATCTAGCGATTGTCTCACAACTGGGGACAATCTCTAAGAAGGACTTTCAGGAGGGACTCCCCAGGAAGAACTCTCAGGGGGCAGGTGATTCAGTCATACCTTAAATAATGACCAAAACCAATGGCACTAGATGACAAAGATGTCGTTCTGTGATACCTTCCCTTAACACCAAGATAATTGTATGTGTTTATAAATGCTTGTTAGCCTAAGTCTCTAAACCCATTCCCTGCATATTCTGTACATTTTACAGATAATTATAAGAGATAACATTAATTGCATGCTTATTCTGTGGTCAGCACTTCTGGAGCTTTATAGGCATTTTTTAAAAATTTAATCCTCCAACAACACTAGAAAGGGGAATGCTATTGTTGCATGAACAGACACTTCTCAAAAGAAGACATACACTTGACCAAGAAACACGAAAAATGCTCTACATCACTAATTGTCACAGAAATGCAAATCAAAACCACAATGAGATACCATCTCACATCAGTCAGATGGTTATTATTAAAAAGTCAAAAAACAGCAGATGTTGGTGAGGCTGCAGAGAAAAGTGGGCCGAGTGTGGTGTCTTATGTCTGTAATTCCAATGCTTTGGGAGGCTGAGGGAGGATTGCTTGAACATAGGAGTTCAAGGCCAGCCTAGGCAATATAATGAGACCTTGTCTCTATTTTTAAAAAATTAAGAATTAGCCAAGAGTGGCAGTTTGCACCTGTGGTCCCAGCTACTCAGGAAGCTGAGGTGGGAGGATGACATAAGCCTGGGAGGTTAAGGCTGCAGTGAGCCATGATTGTGCCACTGCACTCCAGTCTTGGTGATAGAGCAAGACCTCATGCCAAAAAAAAAGGGAGTGGAATGCTTATGCTGTTGGTGGGAATATAAATTAGTTCAGGCACTGTGGAAAGCAGTGTGAAGATTTCTCAAAAAACTTAAAACATAACTACCATTTGATCTAACAATCCCATTACTGGGTATATATCCAAAAGAAAGCAAATCATGCTACCAAAAGGACACGTGCATGTGTATATTCATAGCAGCACTATTATCAATAGCGATGACATGGAATCAACCTAGGTGCCCGTCAATGGTGGATTTAAATGTGGTACATATACACCATGGGATACTATACAGCCATAAAAAAGAACAAAATCATGTCCTTTGCAGCAACATGGATGCAGCTGAAGGCCAATATCCTAAGCAAATGAATGCCATAACAGAAAACCAAATACCACATGCTCTAACTTATAAGTGAGAGCTAAATATTGGGTGCTCATGGACATAAAGATGACAACAATAGAAATTGGGGACTGCCACATGGGGGAGGGATGAAGAGAAGGGGACACGGTTGACAAACTAACTATTGGGTATTATGTTCAGTACTTGGATGATGGGATCATTCATACCCCAAACCTCAACATCATGCAATATATCCAGGTAACAAACCTGCACATGTGCCTCCTGAATCTAAAATAGAAGTTAAAAAAATAATATGCCTAACGTCCAAACATTAGTATGTATTCATGACAGCATGAAAAATCTGAGAAATCTATAACCTGTGGCCAGAGCCATCACACTATATTGTATATGATGAATGGCCTAAATGAAAAGAGGTCTATACATTAAATAAAGAAGGAAATAACAGAGGAGGAGAAAGACGAGGAAGAGGAGATACTGATTTTGATGAGGAAGAGAATGTGAGAGAAACAAAAGATGAACACTGACACACGACGAAGCCTTTTCTTTCAAGATTAGCAGATTCTGTCCTGTTGTAACTTGGCTCAAGACATCAGGACAGCCATTACTCAGTGACCTTCTGAGCAGAAGTCATTTCATCATTCTCTGATCCTTTCATATTTGCTCATTAGGATGTGATGTATAGCTCTCCCTAGGCCCAAGACAACAAGGCTAAGGTAATGTTCCATAGCTGATCCAAGAAGGCCCTGCTTCCTTGATCTTGAGACACTCAATTCTCTGGCTTCTTGTTGCTGTGAGCCTGCTCACTGGTTACTGCTGGACCACGGAGACACTGATGGCATATTTGATACGACACCAGCAGAAAACAAAACTGCTTGAAGGGAGGGCCACAGCTTATTGTTCCCAGCAGGCAGCAGCTGCTGAAGCTCTGATTTCCACACCTCTTGCTCAAAGCTTCCTGGAAACCCCAGCTGGAGAGATTCTGCCCTAATGTCAGGCTATGTGGACACTATCCTCAAGGCACTTATGGACTCAAGAGAGGGCATGCCAGCTTCAAATCCACTTGTAGGGTAAATGATACAGAAAACCAGCTCAGTCATGGATTTGTACACACATTAAGGAAAATTTAAGGGTCTTCAATCCATGAGCCTCTCCATGACTTTCATTGGCTCAGGGAAAATAGACTAGTCTCAAAGCAAAGAATTCCCCCCACTGCAGACACTAATGGCAGATCACTTCAGACACTAACGCCAGGTCACTTCAGGACAGGCTTGCAGGCTGTTTTCTCTAAACAAGTGGTTCCTAGACTTTACTTTTATGGACTGGTAAAATGACCAAAAGCATTATGAGAACTAACATAGTACCAATATTTTATTTTGCCTAGTATGGACATTAAAACAAGCAAACACACTCCTATCTTCTATTTGCCTTCATATCATATTAAAAAGGATGTGTGGTTTCCCAGGTTTCTTCTCACTCCCTACCCTGGCAGGCTGATCTCAGAGCTCTTTGGTCCTCATGTGGCCCTACCACTGTCCCTCAGCTCCTTCATTTCTTCCTCCCCTTTTCACCCAGCTGAGATCCCACAGTCCATCGCTGTCCTGAGTCCTTGACATTGCTCCCTCACCATCCTGGCCTCTCTCTCCTACTGTGGCACTCTCTCAGCAAAACCCTGACATCGCTAACTGCAACTTTCTATCAACTCTGAGCCTTCATCTGCACAATGGGTGCATCTGGAAAAAACATTCAATCTGGCCAATGGTCTCCGTTGAAATTCATGGCCTCTAACCTCAAGTAGGCCCCAAGTGCTTCTCACAGATACTGCAACAATTCCCTGGTCCAGTCTCTCGCCCGCTGTGCTGGGTAAACATCTCACATATCCTAGACTCCCCCACGACCCTGCCCCTTCTCTTGTCAATCATCTTGTTCCCAAACTATTCCGTGCTCTGACCGTCTCTCCTGACAACCTCACACCTTCTCTTCTTGTCTCTCCCCCAGACCTCCGTACCTCCCCATTTCCCATCCTTACTTTCAGGCAAGGATCCTCCTTTCTATTTCACAGAGAGAGCAGAGGAAACTAGAAGAGAACATCTACCTGCTCCCACCACCTCATCTGCTGTTCCGAGCCAGTGGCCAGCTCCTCAGCCTTTCTTCCTGTTCTGGTGGATGAACTGCTCTTCAGCCAACAGACAAGTCCCTAGGAAAACAAAAAGTCACAGTTCTTGATCCTATGAAGCATATGATCTATTAGGAAGACAGACCAGCAAATAAAAGATGATAAGATTATTATAATAATCTAATAACAATCATAATAAGATATTATAGTAATCTTAATGACAAGACTCATGTCTCATAAAGGGCAAGTCTAAAGATTAGTGAAAGGTGCAAGAAGATGCATCAAGGTGTGCCTAGAGGGAGGATCAGGGCAGGCTTTTCATGTGTGTTTACCCGAAAGAGAAGCAGCCACGCTGGGAAGAGGGGCTACCCGTTGAGGAAAAAGCAAGAGATGAAAAGCTCTACTGGAAGAAAGCCTAATTATCAAAACCACTGAGGCTTAGATATTGCCCACCAGCAGACATCACATGTCTAGAAAATAGGAAACAATTCAGAGAGTTCTAACTTCGTGAGAACAAAACCATCAATCAGAGGCAAACACCACCCCATGGGATTTGGTATTGTCCTTGCTTTCAAGTCGTTAATAATCAACATAGAGGCTGGTGATAGCCAGGGAATCTGCCTGCAGATGGTGAACAGCCCCCAAGATATTAGAAGAAGATGGACAACAAATGGCATCTGGGTTTCAGTCTCTGCCCTGCCATTAACTGGGTGCGGCTCCGGATGGTCTCCGTTCTCTGGACTTCAGTTGCTTTGCTATAAAGGAAAGGGTTTGGATTATGTTATTTCTAACTTCCTTCTAAATGCTAACACTCTGGATGACTACAGAATACTTTGGGGTTTGCAATTGACAGAAACAAAAGAAGACTTGAGTCTTTGAGTTACAGGGTTGAGACAAGCATCTCATCTCAGCATCGCTGTCCAGGGTGGCTTAGTCTAAGGTGGTGTGTCATTCTCAGGAATATCTCTGATGTGTATTTTCAAGTCTTACAAGATCTTTGAACCAAAGGCTGGCAGATTTCTGCTCTTTCCATTTATGGGAAAATGACAGGAAAGTGTTTGTGTTGTGTGGATGGTTTCCGGTGCCCTCATCAATGTCTGGCTTTAAGGCTGGGTCAATACCACTTTGTTTTCCTCCAATAAGTGCCTTAAAACTCTCAATGCCAGGAACAGCAACTAATCTTTATTAATTAGCCTTTATTCTCTGAAAAGATGCCTTCAGTCACATTTAGAAGGAGAACTTAGTCCTATCCTTGGCACCAGTTTCTAGAATCCTGCCCTTCACATTTGCTCCTTTTAATGACTTCGTATCCACGCCTCCTGGGCTATTCATTTGTTCTTAGGTCTGAGGGGCCGGCCTCAGATGACCAGCTCGTGAGAATACTCAGAAATGTACTTCTTGCTTGGCGCTGAGAAAACTAGACCTGATTTGCTTTGGGTTTTTTTTTGTTGTTTTTTTTTTTGTTTTGTTTTGTTTTTTTGCATAAAAGGTAGCAACTGAGGATTTGACTCCAACCCTCTGCCAAAATCCATATCCTCAAGTAGCTTCTCAGGGATGAAATTAACTATAACTGAGGCAGAAAGTGAGTTTGCTCTCTCCTGATGTTAGCACCCTGCAAAGAGTTAATAGATCATGATTCTTAAAAAATGACCCACCAAAGCAAGGGAGAATCCATAATAACTCACACTGATTATTTACTATGTGCCACCAACCGATCTAATTGCTTTTTGCATATTAACCAATTTATATATGAACACCTTATAAAGTAAATATCATTATTATTACTACTCCATTTTATAAATGAGGCTAAGCCGGGCTAAGTATATAGTTAGTAAATGTCAGAGCCAAGATTCCCAAAAAGACTTTCTGGCTTTACAGCACACAATCCAGACCCCAGGCTATATTGTCTCTCAAGTTTCCCCGTGGTGTGTGATTCCGTATATCTGGCATTACTAGTTCTATTTCTATCTTCCCCTAGACTATAAGCTCCACGAGGACAGGGCCTTGTCTGCTTCACTCACTTAAACTATCCTTAAAACTAGCTCCATGTCTAGCTTATACTAAGTGTCTATAAATATTTGTTGAGTGTAATGGAAAATGACTTCTTTCCCCAATTCTCAGAACTGAGCAAATGCATAAAAAATAGTTGCTGGGTTCAGAGTTGAACAACTGAATGAGGGTCTGTCAGGAATTCTCTCCTGCCATCGCTGAAGCTCCCTGGTGGTGAGTGCAGCCACATTCATCACTGTTATACTCACAGAGGCTACTTACGAAAAATTCCCAAAGGCCTGAACCTTCCCCTATTAATCCCACACTCACACTCACTTCTTTTCACTTAAAAAACCATGAAAATCTCCCGTAACAAACAGAGTCCACTGGTCTTTGGACTTTTTGTGGGGAGTCAAGAAGCACAGCTGATGCAGGGAATTCTGCCTGCACCCTCTGCACCCTCCTGGCTTCCTTCTCCCACCCAGGCTCAGTGCAGCCACAGGGATAGGGTCTAGGCAGTCCTCCCAGGCTTATTACAAATCTTCTTTGGTTCACACTCACATTCCCGGGGGACCTTAAAAGCAAAGAAGCAGAGTTACTCGGAATCAGTTGAAATCTGTCAAGCCTCCAGGCCAGCTGGAGCAGACCAGTCCCAGGGGATGGTAACCTAGCAACCGTTCAGGTCCCACAGGCCTCCAACTGCAGCACCTTCTCCTTGGAGTTACCCGACCCCATTTGCACCACAGCCTAAAAAGGGTTGAAGAGGTATTGAGACTGGAGATGGTCCTGGATATGAGGTGCATGTGATGCACACACATCTGCATGTGTGTTTGTTTATATCTAGGGGAAGATAGAAATAGAACATACACACGTGTATGTGTGTCCCCTGTTTATACTGTTTGTAGGGAGAGGGGATGAATAAAAAATGACATGGGGATCCTGCCTGTTAAACCAGCTTTACTGTCTCTCAACTAAAATCCACTGGTGACTGCAAGTGTTAAAAGTGAGCTAGACATTGGTTCAGAAAATGCCAGGAGAGCCATCCCAGTAGGGCAGTATTAGCTTCATAGCAGCAGCAGTATCCAAGTGGAGCTTCTGAGAGCTAAGAATAGCTATTGTTTATTGAGTGCCTGTTCTGTGCTGTGAATAATGCTAAGCACTTACAAATATTGGTGTGGATTGAGTTGGCTAACTATGAAATAGTCAGGTATTATTCACGCCGTTGTTACAGATGATGAAACTGAGGCCCAGAGCAGTTGGATTATTTGCCCTGAGTCACACAGCTGGTGAGAGGTCCTGGTACAGGCTCCACCAACAACCAACAGCACAGCCTGGGTAGACCTTGGCTTCCTCTCCCATCGAAGAGGAGAATAATGCCAGCCTTGCCTGTTTTGATGGCATCCAAGGAGACAAGTGATGTGAACATGCTCTGAAAAGGACCAAGTGGGTGGATTTAAGGTGATTCTAGGAAAATTCTTTCCAGTTTATACCGTAAGATACTTGGGGGAAAATGTCTCACTTGATTTGTCTGTGTCCTCAGAGGTAGTACATATAAAGCTCTTAGAAAATAATGCATTGAATGAACAAATGAATCAACACATGAAAAATAAACTTTTAGGTGTGTTCAGCAAGTGCTGCCTCCCAGAAAATAACTCAAACTATTTTAAAATTGCTTTCCTCCAAGCCCCTGGGAAATACAGTGTTTCTATATAGCCTCTGAGAAAACCTTACCACCTACAGGTGTGAGTCTAAGATGCAATCTTTCTGATTTCCTGGGAAGAGCTGTGTGTTTGCTCACGTGGAAATGTGCAAAGGTAAGAAGAGCAAATATTTCATTTGACGGGAGCCAAAGTAGTATAACAGCACCAACAGTTTTTTAAATGAAGTCCTAATTATGGCTCATAGTCTCACTTATGATGAGAATATTTTTGAGGTTCATATATATTCATAGAGATAGATTAGATGATAGATGATGATAGGTAGAAAGACAGACATTTGCATATACTATTTTTAAACATCAATCAGGACAACCGTGCATGGGGGAGGAGAAGTATTAAAACCGGACATATGGAGTAATGCGGAAAAAGTGGGGAAGACAGCTTTGTGTTCAGTCCCATGATGGGCCCAGCTTGTCTCTACCTGCCACAGTCTGCCTGGCAGGAAGTGCTGCAGTGGCCACAGCTGGAGCCGCCTAGGGATGTGTGGCTGCCAACAGCCAACAGCAATGGGCACTTGGTTCGTGCTGGTGGCCAACTCGATCCACACCAAATGTTTGGCAAATGAAGTGTGGAGTGGAAATCTGCCAATTTAAATGACACGGTGCTTGGTGTATGCTGTTCCCTTTGAATCTCAGTATAATAATTATGGCTCCACACCTTCTATTGCCTTTCGTTTAATCTGATATGGGAGGAACCTGGGGCCAGGGCAGGGGGAGATATATCCAGTCAGCTCCTGATGAAGGCAGCTCCCGATGTCAGTGGGTAACTTGAAAACCAGAGATAAACTTTAGGTTGGCTTGGGATTGAGGAATAATGCTGGAAGGAGAGCCACATGCCCCTGACCTTAAGGAGGATCCAGCAGATGGACATGGAAGAGTGATCCTCACCATCTGGGTAATCCGTGTGCAGAAAATTGGCAGTCAACTGTCCACTCTTTGAAAAATAGCATATGTTACGGCCACCCAATATCATTCATGACCAAAACCTGTTAGAGTTTGTAAACAGCCTGGAAGAACAATGAGAAAAAGCCTTAATTGGAGATCTATTTGTGCTTCCCTTATGAAAGCAAATGAATGATGTGTTCATGGAAGGTCTTGGGACTCATTTACAAGCTTTGGCACCTGTAAGTGCTGTCTCAGGCAGCCTCTACAGAAGGACAAGTAGCAGCATTTTAAAGGAATCGAGGACATTTTCATATGCGTGTGACCCTTGCTGTCCCCAATTCTATTTACAATGGACACTTTACATTAAAACAGATGAACAAATAAAATGACTGGGAGATGATTAGCTTTGAAGCATGAAGTGTAAACAGTCTTGGTTTCGCACACATGCTAATTGCTTTCCACTGATGCCTCACAGAGAAAGGACCTATAGGTTGAAACAACTATTGCTGGAGTACCTGGTGCGATTATGTATGTGAAGTGTATTATACACTGTAAAGTGATGTACAAATGTGAGTGGTTGTTTATAGCAAGAGTAGACATGATTCTATACACCTCTTCCTCCTGGATCTCTTCTCTCTCTGCAATTGCACAGCCTTTAACTACAGTACAAATGCACATCTGTCAGCCTCCCTAGATAATGAGAGGGAAGTTATTCTCTACCTGCCACTTTTCTCTCTCTGGCCCTCATCTATTCTGTACAGTTCTCTCCTTCTCCCTGTAAGGGCACTGAACTCACATGCTTTCACCTGGCATTTCAGAAGTCTTCCTGCCCCACAGAAGGCCCTCCCAAACCTACCCTCTCCTGCCCTTCTGCCAAATTTACATCTTACTTGTGACAGCTTTTCTGGATCGGACCCTTAATTAATTGCATTCTTGCTCACCAGTGGCAAAGACGAGACTGCAGACTCCATAAAGATATTATGTTCTCTTTGCACATCTGCTTTGCAGTAGAGTAACATTTAGGGGCCTGTTGCACACAGGATGGTTGAGAGGGCACAAGACAAAAGCAGGCTCTGGCCAGGCATAAGAGAACAGACTTTGACTTGACTTCCTTAGGATTGTTTGCTGCTTGAGTGTCAGGCTAAGTTGTCACCTGGCTGTAGTCCCTGGCTTTTCATTCAGTATTGCCACTTCCTGGCTGCTGAAACTGGGCAAGTATTTGATATTTTTGAATATGTTTTCTAATTTATAAAATAAAAATGTTAAATGGTGCCTGACTCATAGGATTGCTCTGAGATTAAATGAAATATTTATCAAGTGCTTGGACATTTCCTGACATGTACTAAGTACTCAGTAAATGCTAACAATCATGGCCCAGCCAGTTATTATCTTGCATATGAGTATGCAGTCTACCATTTTGCTGGACTTCCAAGCTTGGGTTCCAAAGATTACCCTGGGACCCAAGGAGGAGCATCTCAGAACCAGGATCCACAGGACCCCAAAATGATGCTCTGAGGCATCAGAGAAACATGCGGCTATCACTTTCAACAGACTACACCAGACTGTCCATGGAAGCCCCGTAAGTAAGCACCATTTTCAAATGTTCCATATTCATCCCCAAAACCTTCCCTAAAAGTTTCAAGAGAGCCTCTTTCCCAAATAAACTGAGCCAGAAACTTCTTCTGAGCAAAACTGATTGACAGCCTGAATGATTGCAAGTTCATGTCTAACATGGTAGAGCATCCTGGGTTATTTATAGAACAGCTTTTATTTTACTAAATCTGAGCTTTCATCTTCCTCAAAGAGATGAGGATAAATCTTTAAAAATAAATAAGTAAATAAAATGTAAGGGAAGGGGGAAATATAAAAAAAAAAAAAAAGGAAGTCATTCTCATGGCTACTGGAAGTGGGCAAAGGGCAAGAATGTCTCAGCATGTTTTGAAGATAGTCATATCTTTTCTGCATCTTTTCAGGCATGTTTTCTGCCTTTTTTGACAAACCCTTCAGCAGAACTCTGACCCAGCATTTCTTTCAAGCTTCTACCCACTGGTTGGCAAGAACACCTTTAACTAAGTTTCCAGTCCAACATTTCTCCCAAGCCTCTGCCTGCTAGTGAGCAAGAACACCTTTAACTAACTTTCCCATCGGCTTAAATTCATTCAATTCATTGTGTGTATCTCTGCATCCCTTTAGCTAGTCTGCAGATACTTTAGGGAAAAAATGCCAAGTCCCTTAGATAGCCCACTTCCCACCTCCTTCTGCATCTCTCCCTAGGGTAGACTCCCATTTTTGGAGGAGAGGGGATCTTACTCCTTCTCCTTTTTTTTTTTTTGTCGTTTTTTGTTGTTTTTTTGTTTGTTTGTTTTGAGACAGAATCTCGCTCTTTTGCCCAGGCCGGAGTGCAGTGGCGCTATCTCGGCTCACTGCAAGCCCCGCCTCCCGGGTTCACACCATTCTCCTGCCTCAGCCTCCCGAGTAGCTGGGACTACAGTAGCCCGCCACCACGCCCGGCTAATTTTTTGTATTTTTAGTACAGACAGGGTTTCACCGTGTTAGCCAGGATGGTCTCCATCTCCTGATCTCATGATCCGCCCGCCTCGGCCTCCCAAAGTGCTGGGATTACAGGCGTGAGCCACCGCGCCCAGCCGGATCTTACTCCTTCTCACATCACAGGGCAAAGAGACTCTCTGGCCTTACACAGTCCTTGAAGGTGTCAAGCTGTTGTCCCCTGTCACCAGAGTGATGTTCCTATCACTATGGGGTCCTGCTAGCCCCAAAGTCTAGCCGATTTCAGCCATGACTTGGTCTCTTCTGGGTTGGTCAAGGCCCAGAAGCACTCATGGGATAAAGTGGCCTCTCCTTGACTCTGGCTATCTGCAGACCCCTGAGCATCCGCTGCATCTTTGGGCAGACTCTGCTGCAGGGCTTCCTTGCCCGCCATGGTAGACTGATTGACAAGTCCCCTGGCCATCAACTCAGCATCCACAGCCCATGGGCACTGGCAGCAGCCTAGAAAGCTAAACGCAAGGGATCCACTCTGTCTGACTCTGCGGCTTTGCCCAAAGTTGTAGGTAGTAGAACATCTTAAAAGATCATCAGTTCCTGAGCTGTCAGTGTTAGCATTGCTCATCTAACACATCTACCTCTCTCTCACATCTAAGTAGGTTCCATGTCATCAGCTGTCAGGCCTTCTGGTTTTGGTATCAAAGACAAAGGATTTATCTTAGAGGAAAATTCACAATTTTGAGTCTTTGGTGCATGGCGTCTCTTTAAAGGTGGGTGGGAGTGAATGTGTAAAGACAGGTATGAAATTCCCTATCCCTACAGTTACCTGATTTTCAGGGTTATTGCTCTGTTGCAGAATCTTAACTTGCATGGGAGAAGTTAAACATTATGTCCAGCTTTCTCTCTGCAATCTTCTGTAATATTTTTCAAACCCCTCCCCAACCCTACATACAGATAGATACATTGAGCCAACCAGGATCAAGGTAAAGAACTCACGTAGGTAAAAAGAAAGCACATTAATGGATTTTAAATAACATCCCTGTTACATATATAACTCCCATTCCTACTCCATTTTGTATGTTCTGTATTTGTTTCTAAACTCGTTCCTAAATACTTCAAGAGAAAGATTATTTATTTATTTATTTATTTGAGACAAAGTCTCACTCTGTCACCCAGGCTGAAGTGCTAAATACTTCAAAAAAGCCTCTTTCCCAAATAAATGCAGCCAGAGGCTGAGCACCCATTTCATACTGATGAAAAGTTCTGTGTGCCATGCACATTCACCATACACACTACATCCACAGCCAAGCTCCAAAATCCTTTGTCTTTTTTTCTGGACAAGATTGGTGCTTTGCAAGTAGAGGGGGGAAGCTCATAAATGGCCCAATGCTATAAAATAAGGCAAATAAATGTTCACCTACTATTCATTATACATAGAGAATTTTGAAAGGAACAAGTTTTAGATTTGATCTAAATAAATTACATTGATCAAACAAATTAAGAACAAAGAAGTTTCCCTGCAGCAGGAGAGGCTGCAGAGCAGGTTTGCAAGCTCTCAATTCGGGATGGAGCTGAGTGCTTTAGATACATGGGGCTCTTCCTTCAGCGTGTGTCAATCTGGGTTTTAACTGTTGTTAAGTTAAAGTTTATTAAGTTAAGAAGCATCAGCAATACCCAAGAAAGCATGAAGGTTCCAGCAGCTATGTTCAACCCATGAGAAACAGAAGCAATTTGAAAGATGGAGCTCATTTTCACAAGCAAAGCAAAGGGAAAAGCCAGTGAAGCATGGAGTCACAGAGCCAGATGAGAGAACGGCGGTAGGGGCTGCTCCTGCAGGTCCCTGTTTGCTAACAGACAGCCTAGGCCAGTGACACAGGAGCTTTCGTTGGCTGTCAGATCATTTTCAGAAGCAGCAATTCATGTCACGCTAATAGCTCAGTCTATAATTAGGCATATTTATCTAAGTCTCTGTGATCTGTCTCCTGCCTCTCTGTGCTTGGTTTCCTCCAAGAACAAATAATCCCAATGAGTTATGAGTCTCTCCAGCGTGGCAAGTGGGAGTGTGTGTGTGTGCCGAAAGCCCTGTTATCAAATGGTCTAAATGCAATCTCCTTATTGTTCAAATATGTGGGTAGAGATTGTCTCTTCTCATGGGAAGTGGATTCTTCAGTGCTTACCAGAAAGAGCTGGGAAGCAAAACACATTGTCTGCCACAAACTGACAATGATCGTGCTATTTCTGTATTTTCCTATATTAGGTCAAAGGAGTACACCTTTGCGATTGATTTCAAGACTGCTTGGAAAGATGATAAATATGAGCAATTAGTCAATTAACATTTTAAAATTATTTGGAAAGCCATAAAAGCTGCTGCAGGTTGAAGAGCCTGAGAGTAGCTGTCTGCTTTTGTTCTTTTTCTTTATTTCAGCATATTTCACAACTCAAGAAGTAAGACATTATCATCAGGTGGACTGATTCATCATGCATGGGCCAATAAGGCAACTGGAAGAAAGTTGGGTGCCCTAGAATTTTACTGGGCCTTAATCAGCTTGATTCTCCATGTCTGTGGGATCCCTGGTGAGGCCCTCCTGCCAGAAGACTGATGCAAAAGACCGCCCTTTGTACTTTTCTCATTTTCCAAGGAAGCTGTGGAATCAGCCAGCTATTGCCTGGCTTGTTGCTCCCTGGGAAATAGTTTTCCTGCACAAATAATGTGCACCCTCTAAATTCTAACTCCTCTCCTAGGGCTTTACATCATTCTTGTAACAAGTAGTACCCGCCAACCCAGGCTGCCAGTCAGAAAAAGATGCAATAATTATAAGCTGCACCAGATATATGCTTTCTAGAAATAAAGATTGGAATCCACTTTTTAAAAACAAATATCTTTGGTCGCTTACTCTGACACACTAGCTCCTTTAATATTCAGAAAAATCCTGAAGATAAATATTTTCACATCCTCATTTTCCAAATAAGTAAATGGATGCACAGGAAGGTGAAGTTACTGGCCCAAAAAACCACAACTAATATGAGGCTTCAGTAAGATTCAACCCCGGTCTGCTGTGTTTACAGCCTGTGCTACTTTGTCACACTGTCACGGAGTCTCGACCCTTGGTTTCTGTCTAAGCAGGCTGCCTCTTCTAACTGAAACAGAAACGTATTTGCACTGAGCTTTTGCTGACTGATATGGAAGAATAAAATGTTAGTAATTTGTATTTCACGAGTCCATAGCTCCTATTACTTATCCAGATTATTGGCCATTTTCTACCCTTCCTATTGAAGGCAAAGGACTCTGGATGAAGTTGAACGTTATTCTTACGAATCACATACACACATAGAATCAGGTCGTATGCATCACTTTCATGAAGCTTACATTTTCTATTCAATTGACCATTGTACTGTACCAGAAACTCCTGCTATTGAAGTCAAACCTAGATGAGCACATCATATTAAAAACCTGATAAACTGTGCACATTCACTAAATTCTAATGTGCCCCAGTGGGACTTCCTGTGTATGACAAACTGCTCATTTCTCATAGAACTCTGAAGCTGGAGAGACTGGAAATGCAGAAGTCAAGCAGCCCAAGAGATTTATGTAAGACAACAGCATCAACCTCTTCCATTACATCTTTGTTAGGGCTTTTACTCAAGCTGCAAAACATATTTATATGACTTTGATATCCAATTCATTCTCCTCGCATCCACTATTGACAAAAAGACAGACAGCAGAAGAAAATACACAAGAAAACAAAGAACTAAGTCAGTGTTTCTCCAAATGTGGCTGGGACCCCTATTTCATCATCCCATGATGTGCCTGCTAGAAACTCAGGTTCCTGGGCCCCACCCAAGATTCAATGAACCAGAATCCCTGGGGCAGGCCCAGGAATATACATTTTAATAAGCTTCTGAGATGATCTCTAACTCTTCAAAAATTTGTGAACTATTGAGAAATAGCTAATTCAGTACTAAGTCCCTAGATTAATTAATAAATGAAAATATTTTTTTAAAAGATTAGAGACATTGGTAGTGCCAAATTATACCAATGCTTAAGATCTTTTGTGTCTTTAAAGAATAATGACTTAGTATTATTAAAATTATACATGCTTAATATTTAAAATTTAAGTGAGAGGATCTAAAAAATGAGAGACATCTGCGTACATGGATTGAAATATGGAACTCAATATAATAAAGATGCCAATTGTTCCCAAATGATCTATAGGTTTTATGTAAATCCTAGCAAAATTTCAGGAGGATTCTTTGTAGATATAGACATGCTGATTTAAAAAAAATGTATGGTGAAGCAAAGAAACGAGAATAGCTAAACAATTTTGACAAAGAAGAATAAAATTACAGAAATAACACTGTCTGATTTAAAAGTTTACTATATAACTACAGTAACCAAGACAGTATGGGACTGGCAGATGACTAGATAGATGGATCAATGGAACAGACTTAAGAGTTCATAAATAGACCCCTGGAAGCACAACCAACGGATTTTTTTTTATATTGTTGCAAAAAAACTCAGCTGAGAAAGAATAGTCTTTTCAACAAATGGTATTGGAACAGCTGGATACTCATAGGCAAAAAAATATTAACCTCAACCTAAACCTCACACAGTATCCTCACTCTGCCTCCCTTCATATAACTTTTCACTACATTGAATATTATATTTATTGTGAAATTGTCTATCTCCCAACTGTGGAAACTAAGCCCTATGAGGACATAGACTTCTTTTGTTTGGTTTACTATTGTATCTTTATAATGTAGAACAATGTTTGGCATATAGTATAAATTCACTAAATATTTATTGAATAAATGACAAAATGAATGGACTTAGGAAAGAAAATGGAAAATGGAAAAAGCAAGAAATTATACAATCTCAACACCAAGATATAATTACTGTGATAACATGATGTACACCATTGCAGACATCTTTATTTGCATACATTAATATAGACACGTGGATGACAGGAAGATGGAGAAAATGGATAGATGGAAATAATTTTACAGTAAGAGAATGACAGAAGGCCATTTTAGAAATAAATTAATTTTATTTTAATTTAATGTTTAAAAACTAGGTAAAACTGAATATAAATTAAAGTTTTCTTACCATAAGATATTAGTTTTTATAAGGGTCCTATAGTGTTTACAAAACAATGATTGGGACATTCGAGGTTGAAGTTATTATATATTTTTTAATTACATTCTCAATTTTAGAAAGTTTCAACTGACTCCTTCCTAAAAATGATGAAAATATTTACTCTTTTAATTCTTTCCGCTTCCTTTTCTGCCTAACATTTTTACTTTTGCTTTGCCAAGGTCTATAACACTAAAATAGCCACGAGTTCTATAATCGTTCAATTTCAGTTTTATGTATAAATGTAGTGCTCCATCCCAAGGATGTTACCACAGTTTCTTTATTCCTGAGTTCTTTATATTGATCTCAATTGACTACATTTTGTAATTGTGTTGATTTTTTCAAAAAAGGCTATGAGTACTAAAGTCCCCAAGTTCTTTCATGTTTGAAACTATCCTCTATATCCTTTTATTCCTGAAAACAACCTAACAGGTACCACATCCACCAATAAAGGATTAACTTCGGCAGAAATTGGCCTCCTTTCATGAAAAAGCTAGAAAACTGAACAAATTATATGAAACAATCATTCTCAGGCATTGAACAACAGCTCAGTCAGGATAAAACTATAATCCCTGAAAGAAAATAAAAAATGAGGTGAGCCTGTGATTGCCTCACCTGGAGACAGTTTCAAGGACATAGCACAGAATAGGGGTTGATATATGTATTAGTTAATTCTTACACTGCTATGAGGAAATACTCAAGACTGGGTAATTTATAAAGGAAAGAGGCTTAATTGACTCACGATTCCACATGGCTAGGGAGGCCTCAGGAAACTTGCAATCACGGAGGAAGGCAAAGGAGAAGCAGGCACCTACCTCACAGGGCAGCAGGACAGAGTGAGTGTAAGCAGTGGAAATGCCAGATGCTTATAAAACCATCAGATCTTGTGAGACTTACTCATTAAGACAAGAACAGCATGGGGGAAACCACCCCATGATTCAGTTACCTCTACCTGGTCCCACCCTTGACACATGGGGATTATTACAATTCAAGGTGAGATTTGGGTGGGGACACAGAGCCAAACTATATCAGGGTACACAAACAGAGCCTGGCGATATCACTGACTTGAGGAGATGGAGGTCAGTGTTTGGAATATCAAGGCTGCCAGAATGTAACAGACACAGTATAGGAGGAGAAGAATCTGTGTAGAGGGACATCCCTGGAGGTCTACAAGGGAGTCCCCTTCAGTCCCCTTGAGTCCTTGTAAGTGAAACTCCATGAGATTGGATAAAGAACTACCGAAAAGAAGTAGCCTGGACAATTACTGGAGTACTCATAAGGCTTGGAGTAGTTAATATTCCCATCTGCCTGGATGGAGAGGCCTTATCATAATACACGGAGCATTGGTAAGAGCCCTCAGAGGATTCTTGCCTTAGGATGGTCTAAATTAGCTGGTAAAACAAAGATTGCTTTAGACCCACTCTGGCCGAAGGTTAAAAGCAAGCCTCAAAAAGATCAAATTGACTCAAAGTAGCTTGACTGCATGCCAGAGTAAATTACAGTACTCTTTAGAGGAATATAACTAAATCCACCACCTAGCAACATAAAACCCACAATACTTGGCATCTAAGAAAAAAAAATTGCATATGCAAAGAGGCAGGAAAATATACTAGATACTTAGGAGAAAAATCAATCAAAATGAATAGATTCAGAAACGACAGAGATAATGGAATTAGCAAAGACATTAAAACATTCATTTAAAATCTTATAAGGATTCTCAAGGATATAAAGGAAAACATGAACGTGGTGAGGAAAAAAATGAAAAATATAAAAAAGAACCAAATGGAACTTCTAGAGATGAAAAATGCAGTACAAAAAATGAAAAATAAACTAGATGGAATCAGTGTAGTAGCACTAATTAGCAGCAGATTAGATACTGCAGAAGAGATCAGCAAGCATAGCAACACAAACTATCCAAAGTAAAGAGCAGAGAGAAAAAATACAGGAAAAGTGAATAATGACCCATGCGACAATATCAAATGTTCTGACACCTGTATAATATGAGTCCGAGAAGGGGGAACTAGGGGAAAGGTGGGCATTTTTAAAAAAACTTGAAAACATAATGGCTGAAAATCTTCCAAATTTAATGAACACTATAAGCATTTATATCAAAGAAACTCAATAATACCCAAGGAGAAGAAACATAAAGAAAATCATACCAAGACACATCATAATTAAATTTCTGAAAAACAGTGATTAAAAAAAAGAGCTACCCAGCTGAACATAATTTTCTAGGATCACACTTTCTTTCCCTCAGAACTCTGAGGTATTTTTCCATTCTGTTTTCCATCTGGCATTGATTGTTATTAAGTCCAAGTTAAGCCTGATTTTCCCCTTATGGTTGATAAGACATTTGTACTTGGCTGTTTGAAGAATTCTTCCTTTATGCTTAACCAGGACATTATTTGTTCTTCACCACTCAGTATTATTTTTAACTTTCAACATTCAAATTTATTGCATTTTCCACACTCAAATCAACATTTTCATCTTAAGGAGGATTTTCTGAACTACAGTTCTTGATACTTTTCCTGTTCTTTTGTATGAGTTTTGTACTAAAGATACTTATTATCCTTACATTTAATGATCTCGGTCTTTTATAGCTAGTGTTTTCTCTTTCATTGCTTTAATCTTCCATATTTTTTCCTGTAGTATTATTATCTCAAGCTAGTAATTTTATTTTCATTCCTGTGTATTCTGTTCCTTGCGTTTTCTAATTATATTGACAATGATTTTGTTTAAGGGGAATCTCTTTTCTTGTCTCTCTCTCTTATTTTATAATTTTGGTTTCAAATTGCTGTTTTATTGCATTCATATATCATTAAATTTTCATATTGTGTAGAGCAGTCACAGAACTAGTTTATACTTTAGTTTTATTTTCTTCCAGATTGGGCTTATTTTGTTTTTGCATTTTGTCCTTTTTTTCTTATTTTCCTGAGTGTTCTTTTTCAATTTGCCAGTACTTACTGTGGGCAGACATTGTATACACATTATTTTGCTTTGATGTAGAGTAGTATAAATTTCTTTTGACTCCTTTCCTAACATTTTGGAGTCATGATTTGAAAGTTCTGCCTTCTATGATTTTTTCTCTAGGCTAAGAATGCTGGAGTTTGTTAGTAAGAGATCCTGACTGAACTGACTGCAGTCCTTGTTTGATATTGGTATTTATCTCTTCTGAGATCCTATTAAATATACTGTACCAGAGTTCAATCCACCCACCCAGGGGCCATCCAACTTCAAAGAACTTCAATACACTTCAGCCTGATTTATCCAAAACACGTTCCCCAAATGGTCTTTTTAAAAAAGCTGTAATATAAAAAAATACCCTGAAACAAATTTGAGCTGTTTGGGAAGAAAAAATCCCACTGGAAGTGGAAAGAGATTTGACCAAAGTAGTTTTTGCAAATAATTGCATTGAAAGCTGAACACATGTGAACCAGAAAGGCTCAACAATAGGCAAAATGAATAGACACGAAAAATCAAGTCTCAAGTTAAATGAAAGGAATAAAGTTGATAATAAATGATGCATAAGGCAAGGGAGAATGTCTCCATGGCCATTTGGGAAGGCTACTGACTGGAGAGAATGCAGCACTTGTAGAAAATAAATGATGTGTGTATACTGATACCCAATGAACAAGAAACACATAGAAAAGAAAGAGTTGAGAGTCCTTGAAAACTGCAAATATCAATGGGGCTGTAATCAAAGTCTTGAGTGAGTACGACTAAAATAAATTGTCCTTTGAACTTAAGAGGAAAAAAATGCAAATTTTTGAGAAATGAAAGAGTATGATACACTTCTGAAAATGTATTAGATCATATGCCAGAGGGTGACAAAGCTGAACTGTTACTTTTATTCAGAGCTGGCAACTCCATTGCAAGTAGTGTTTTTCTTATTGCTAAGCTAAGTAAAGGAACCCTTAAGATATGTGGTTAGAAATTTGAATCCATGTAGAGATTAACTAATTTCACTGACAGCCACAAAAGAAGCAGCAGAATTCAGGAAGCCTTGTTTATTCAGCTGTGCTTCAGCCAATATTTATTTGCTTTATTATAAGATACCTGAACATATAGGGTAATATATAAAGATTTTGTCACATTTGTAAATGAAAAAAGAAAAGCTCATTGGATGGCGGTGAGGGGGACATTTTGTTAATTGGGAAAGCATCTTTGCTAAATGGTTTTGGTTATGGGAACAGGAGCTGCAAAAAGAGTATGATGCCTTTCTGCAAACGTACTAGATCATATGCCATGTTTTTTGGAATTTTGCCTGATTCCCTTTTGTCAATAGTAAAGAAAGTTGAATGGTAATCTCTATGTGATTTTTTAGCCTAATAGAAAACCCAAGAGAAAAGCAGAGCCTTATTTTGGCCTTTATCCAGTAGGTATTTACACTCCTTTTTAAATGGCTCATCTTTCTTGTTCTACATAATGATGGCAGAACAAATTCCTGCTCATTACATCTTTAATGTATGTTTATGCTGTTAGGGAAACTAATGACATGTCAGTGAACATTAAATGTTTATTTCCTGAGCAAGGCTATCCATACTATGGATGACAGTTCATCCATCCATGCATGAAATACATTATCAGATTTCTCAATTTCTTTTATAGGAAAGACTGTAATTCACATGGATAAAAAGGGATATGGATATGAACTTTAAGATTCTCCTTGGGTTTTACTACATTCTTTCCTTTTCCTTATTTTGCAGTAAGATTATCAGAGGATAGAAGATAGTACTTTAAGAAGCTATGTATTCACAAAAATTCTTCACTTTTCATTTTATCAGTGAAAAAGTTTAAAGTAGATCGTATATAAAACAAGTAAATGTAGGTTAGACAAGTTATTTTTCTAAGATTCTAGAGTAGTAAATAATTCATTAGCATGAGTACATGCTTATGATTCATACATGAAAATCAAATTTCTACCTTGAAAATCAGTTTTTACCTAGAAATGGCAGTTGAGAAACCAGTGTAAATTTAAAGTGCTGGGATATTAATTAACTGAAAGTCAAATATCAGAGGGAGTTGAATAAGTTTATAATATAGTATCCATGCCCTGAATTCCTTAGCTGTCAAAAATAACCACTTTCATTTATCCAAAATCTGATTCAACAGAAAATTATTTGTAAGCTGTAAAACACTATAAACATATATCTTTATGACTAAAATTGTCAATCTTTTTATTTTTTAGCTCATTTTACATTTTACTCATTATTCTGATAATTACATTTTTTAGGTTCAATTGTTTAACTGAGGGGTAGTGTTGCTACCTCCTTGGACAGACCCTAAAGTAACCATTAAAAATTAAAGGAGATAGAAGTTAGTACAGCCATTTTGAAAAACAGTATGGAGGTTCCTCAAAAAATTAACAGTAGAACTAACATAGGATCCAGCAATCCCACTACTGGGTATACATCCAAAGGATATGAAATTAATACGTCAAGGAGGTACCTACATTCCCATGTGTATTGTAGCATTATTCACAGTAGGCAAGATAAGGAATCAATCTAAGTATCCATCAAGGGATGAATGGATTGCAAAATGTATGTGTGTATGTATATAATACACACAGAAATATTACTTAGCCTTAAAAATCCTGTCATCTGCAACAACATGGATGAATCTGGAGGACATTATGTTAACTGAAATAAGCCAGGCACAGAAAGACAAATACTACATGATCTCACTTGCATGTAAAAATGAGAAAATTCAAACACAGAAGCAGAGAGTAGAATAGTGGTTACCAGGGCTGGAGAGAGGGTGGAAATGGGGAAGCATTGGTCAAAGGATACCAAATTGCAGTTAGACAAGAAGAATGAGCTCAAAAGATCTATTGCATAACATGGTGATTATAGTTATTAACAATATGTTGTATAGTTGAAACTTGATAAGTGAGTAGATTTTAAGTGTTCTCGCCACAAAAGAATAAGTATGTGAGGTAATGCATATGCTGATTAGCTTAATTTAACCATTCTATAATGTATACGTATTTCAAAACATCATTTTGGACACAATAAATATATAACATTTTTATTTTTCAATAATAAATGGGTAAATAAATGTGAAATATACAAAAATTAAACAAGATGGCTTAACCAAAACAGGAAGCGGTGCATGCACTGTGCTGCTCTTGGGAATATACTAGATAGAGGGACAAACCAGTTTCACTCTGGAGAACCAACTGGAAGATCAAACTTGCCCAAAGTTTGCTTTGAAGCCTGCTTTTCCCCCTGATTCGCCGTCAGCTAATGATATCACCCTTGTCCCAGGGTAATAAGCTACATTTACGTTGTGTCAGGAACTGTCTTATTCACTTTATATATAATAACTGGTATAATTTACATTTGATAACTAATAGTACCCTATGAGATAGGTCCTATTATTTGCATGCTCAATAGTTGAGAGGCAGAGCTGGGATTTACATCCAGTCTGGTGGCAGCAGAGTTGTAACCACTATTCTGGTCTTTAAAATCCTCCCTCATCTCATCTGTACCAAACCCTGTCCTTCCATCCCTTCCTTTTTACTCCCTGACCTCAGCAACTCTCACATGAGCCATTGTGGCAGCTGCCTTACTGGTGAGAGTGAATAGACAAATGAACAATAGCCAGACCATAGGTTAAAACAGAACTCTGACCCACAATCTGCAGCAACTTGCCCAGGAAGCCAACCCATTTTTTAGTCAACAGCCTAGAATTCAACCTGCTATCTATGAGTCAGACTTATGGGAAGTCACATCACTGTCTCCAGCAATGAGCTCAGGAAGCCAAACAATAGCCCCTGTAACAATCAGCCAGGACTTGATTCATAACTGAAAAATTCTTTACTTTTCTCCGTTTCCAACTTAAGTCCAACCAGAGAATGACAAATATGCTTCCCTAACCAATCACACAGGATGCCTGGCTCCTGCTTAGCTGCCTATAGCTTCCTCATGACAGTGGCCTCTGATTAGGCCATGGCTGACACTTCCCTTTTTCCACTTTAAAGCTTTCTCACTCCTCTGCTTGCCTTTTAGTCTCTTTCAAAACACATTCATTATTCCCTTGCTACAGGAAGCTCTGAATAAATAGCCATTGCCTACCCTCATCTGCTTGGTCCTTGTTCATTTTACACTGGCAGCCAACTACCTCCATACCTTCCTCTCTCAGCATAGAGATAATCTAACAGACAGACTATGTTGTAGAAAGATGGAAGCACACAAATATCCATGGAATGATGAGACTTCAGTTGTGCTTTGAGAGTAAACAGGATTCAAAATGCTGGGCAGGAGGCTGGGAGAACCACACAGGCAGAGCGAATGGTGTGTGCAGAATTGAAAGAATTTCCTTTGTGTCCTTAGTCTCCTAAGCGTCTTCCTCATAGGGAAGGAAGGCTGGGCCATGGTGTAGATATAATCCACTTTACACATTTCCAGCCAGCTTACTGGCTACAGAATTCCTGTAACAGTAGTATATTGTCAGGAGCAAGTAACATGGTAATTGAAGGGTTTTGTGAGTACTGTTAAATTTGATATCATTAACAATACAGGGGTTCGTGTAGTGCTGATAAAACAACCCATACTTATACCAAAAGAGAAAGCAGTACCTAGCTCCTGAACAAAGATTGCAGAGTCAAACGTGCAGATGTATAAGAAATTGTAACATGAGATAGGTTTTCCTGTAGATCATGTTAGCTCATTTATATGCTGTAAGTCCCAACAGCTAAGAAACAACAATGTACCTGCATATACAGAAAGCAAAATCCACTTGAAATTGTACTGAGTAATGAAGAATTTAAACTAACTGGACTTTGCAAATGCGTGGAGATCAACAGCAGGTCACTCACTTGCAATTACTTCCACGGTTGCTTTTAAGGTTTGAAGAACTTCTCAGTAAAAACAATGAAAGTCTTTGAATTCCAAGCAGCAGCTTGACACTCTTGGATAGTTGTAACCATCCACTTTCATAGGTATTTGTTTATAAAGGGAGAAATAGATTTATCTTAACTTTTTTCTACTAACTGTCAAGTAGTCATGAATTGGGATAGTAAAGCTTCCAGTGATGGAAATGAAGACACTGCAGAATAAGTGCTTCAGCCTAGAGTGACGTCCAGGTTCAGTTTCACAAGGTCAGAGTCCCTGAGGAGGGTCCACTAAGCACCAACAGTCTTGTGTTCATGTGTATGTCGTGGCTAGATTCCACAGCATAGAATAGCGCCGGCATAGGGTTAATACTCAGGAAATAGTAATGAATACAGGGATAGATGGATAAACGAATAAATGAAGCGACACTCCTAAGAGTAAAGCCAGGTTATAGGATTGCACCAGCTGTACCTTCATTCTCATGCTCCAGACAATCCTTTAACTTCCTTTCTCAGTACTTCGAGTGCCTTCAAGGCAGCTGGCAATTCCTCTTCACTCAAGTTCTACTTCTACATTAGTCCACGCCCTCCAAGTATAACAGTGGCAGTTAATACTTGAGTACTATTAGTTCCAGACACAAAACAAATCCCCTTCTATGCAGTTTCTTATTTAATTCTCACGAACCTCTATCGGTGGATGCTGCCATTATACTCAGTTTACAGATGAGAAAACACAGGTTTTGCCAAGGTAAGAAACTTGTCCAAAATCCACAAATTTGGGGGCAGAGTCGGAACTCAGACCCAGTTCATCTGTCTCAGGAAGCCTGTGCTCTTAAGAGTGATGGCCGTTTGCTTCCACCATTTCCTCTCCTGCCTGGACCATTGCCAGGACTTGCAAATTCCTCTCTCTGTTTCCCCACCAGTCTTTCCTCTCCAAACCGTCACATATCCTGCTGCCAGAATAATCATTTTTAAACCTGGATCTGATCATGAACCTTGCTTAATGCCCTTCAACAAATTTCCAGTATCTCAGAATAAATTTCAAATTCCTTTTTGAGGACTTCAAGATACAACACCACCTAGTCACCTCCCTATTTTTCTAACCTCATCTCCTGAGCTTCCCACCTCTCAATTCTGTGTGCTAGTTTGCCTGGACTTACTCTATTCTTTCCTCTCCGGCATGACGTCCTCCCAGAAGCTGTCCTTATCCTGCTGCTCACCCCAGGTTGGGGCAGATCCCCTTTTCCTGTGCTTCTTTAATGCCCTCAACAAATCTATACCAATGTGCTTTTCATACTCTAGTAATAATTTTCATGTAACTGTACTGTCCACTCCATCAGTGATAGATTGGATTATTGTTCCCAGTTCTTCACTACTTTCCTGTCATGAAATTATACATCTACCTCCTGTGCTACGTAGCTTTGCAGTGTCTCCCACAGAAACAAGTCGACAGCCCTACCCCACTGACTTGGCCAATAGACCTTGCCCCTTGAGAGGACTTCTCCTTACTGCTGTGTTTCAAGGCAATTTCTGAGTGGGAGTCCTACAACTGCCCTTGATTTTTATCTTGCTTGCACCCACCATAGATAGCAAACCCATCCATGAACCAAGCTCAGCATTTTGTCCTTTCCCAGTGGTGGTCATAAGGGAGAGTTCCTATGTGGCCACCTACATGCACAGAGTGGAGGAAAGAGTTGAGCTGTGGCACAGTCATGACCAGGGCTGTAGTCAATTCCACAGGGATTCTGTCACTGGGTGGCCCTTCTGAATCTTCGTCCTGGAGTGAGGGCTTCTACTCCCCTGTATCCACCAATCACTGAATGAAGACTCCTCCGGGGAAGGGGCATGACCTCAAGCAAGGAGGCTGTGTCCATCTGTGGACAGCTCCCAAAGTGGCTGACAGCTGAGTGATAACTATGACCACAGAATCTCTATAAGCTGGAGGAATAAATCTTACAGTTCCACTGTGAATCTGGGCAGGGAAGCACAGTGGCCACTACACCAGTAATTTCCAAAGTGTGATCCCCAGACCAGCAGCATCAGCATCACCTGGGAACTTGATAGAAATGCACATTCCCAGGCCCCACCCCAGACCTACTCAATCAGATACCCTAGGGGTGGGGTCCAGCAATGTTTTAACAAGCTCTGCAGGTGACCGATGCACACTAGAGTTTGAGAACCAAGGGGATACACCCACGCTGAAATTGTACTTGGTTGGAAAGCATAGATTTGCTGAGGGGTTAATTAACATTGAAACAGCAGCTGCCTCACCTCCCAAGATGGCCACAGGGAGAACAGGTGTAATATCACTGTGACAGAGAGGCCCCTGGCCCCAGCTATCGCCCCCATATGCAAGACTACATTCTTCCATAAGGCTATGTTGCTCCCAGGGATGGAAACTGAGTTGCTTGAGCACCTGTGCCTCAGTCTGAAGACAGATTGAATAATCCATTTCCCCCACATGGAAATGTTAGTGCTATTTGTCTGGTTGACTAATTCCACCTAGCTCCCTGCAGTCCTTGGCCTCCTGCTGTCAGAGGCTCTGCATGCTCCCTCCCTCCCTGCCCTCACTGATCTGCTTCTGACTGGCCGCCAGCTTTGAGGACACATTTCTTGGCTGCTAATGAGTCCTCCACTCCTTGAAACTCCGGTTTCTCTGCCAACATTCAAGGCAGGCGAGTAAGTCTGTCTGTAAATGTACTCAGAAGAATTAGATAGCATAGTCATTGCTTTTAGATTACTTAGAACCAGCCAAAGTGCACAGTGAGGAGAGTCTGTGCCCAGCTTATCTGTTTGTCCCTGTGGACTTCTGGGCCTCAGGTCCTGGCCAGGCTTTCTATGTGGTCAGAGCTGCCTTCTAGGTTTGTGGGCTAAGCTTTTGTTTTAGCCAATATTACCTGGGACTACCATTCAAGATTTGTATTAAGTGAGGGATCATATCATGATGTATACATGTCTCCAACAAGAAGCTAAATTCATATGATAGCCAAATAGGCAATAACAGCATCTTTTTGTTTTTTGTTTTTTTTAAATACTGGGCCACCTGCAGCAGAATTACTTGGGATGATTGTTAGAAATGCAAGCGCCAGGATCTCACCCCAGTTTTACTGAAGCAAAATCTGATAATCAAGGAATCTTCATTTTCCAACAAGCTCCCTAGGTGACTTCTCAAACTTTACTGATAAGGTGCATATGGATCACTTTATTAGAATACATACTCTCCTTCTGTGGCTATACGGGGAGTGGAATTCTGCATTGCTAAAAGATTCCCAGGTTATAACTAGGCTTTTGGTTTGGGGACCACATTCAGTGGCGAAATTCTGAATAATTCTTCGTTGTTGTTGTTGAAGGGCAAGAGATCTGAGAAATCCCAAATAATTCTAATGCAAATGAATTTTAAGATCCTCCAGTGTGCAGAGAGAAGAATCCAAACTGCTTAGCTTGGCATACACAGCTCTGCAAGACATACCCCTGCATCTTCATCTCCAAATCCTGCCACTGCTTGACCTGCACTTTCGGCTGCATTAATAACAAACTGTTTGTTGTCCACCCACCCCTCAACACGTATGTGCACGCATGCACATACACACACACATACACACACTGCTCAAAATGCAAAGAAAATATCAGACTTCACCTTGCATATCATCTGCCCCCTCTCTTCTCTTCCGTAGCATTCTATGCTTACCTCAAATCACTAACTCTATTTTATTGAAATGAACTGATTATTGTTCTCTCTCTCTCTCTCTCGTTTTTGCGTAGTTACCTGAGAATCCTACTAAAGTTTTTTTTTCACTTGTATAAATTTATGAGGTGCAAGTGCGATTTTGTTACTGCATAGATTGCATAGGTCAAGTCAGGGCTTTTGGGGTATTCATCATCCAAGTAATGTATACTGTATACCGTAAGTAATTTCTCCTTATCCACCCCTCTCCCACCCCCACCCCTCATGAAAATATCAGATCTGCAAGAACAGTGGGAACACTGACGAATTCATCCTAGTAGTAACAGCACAGAGGATAGTAGGCAACTAATATATATTTATTAAATTATGTGCCAAACACAAATATTACCATTATAAATATTAAAGAAAATTACTCCTCTTTTAAAGGTCCATTCCTCTACTTCAATTTATGAAAATTTCTGTCAAGTTTAAAAGGACCAGCAATCACCACCAGGACTCTGTGCCACTGCAGCCTAATTATTGCCACACATTTCCATGAATCCTCTCAATGCTCCTTTTTTTCCCCAAATTGTTCTTACAGCCAATAATTTGTTCCAAGAACATAAACCAACACTTGGAAGGTTTCTGTTGTCAAGATTAATTTCAGCACCACTTTCTCACACTTCAAAAGAGGACAAAAGCAAGCATGGACATGTGATTTCACAGGAGGTGGCTTTGGGGAGTTGAATTGGGAGCATTGATCAGCACCGGGCCCTTTAGAATCTATTCCTCAAGGTTACAGCCAAACCACCTTAATGGGGCAGGCAAAGGGCAGAGACAGCAGCTTTGCTGCTGTGGCATCATTCATCATGTTCATAACCAGCGAATGGAGACTGATGAGGGAGCTGGCTGGAGGGGGCTGGCTGTCCACTCTCCCTCACTGCGCTCCATGCCTCCCGCCTTGCTCCAGGCGTGTCCTCTGAGATGTTTACTCTGGAAAGCAAATATTGATACTTGCTGCCACTGTCTTTTTCATGAAATATTTGACTCCTTGCTACACATTCTTTGCTTAATTGCTTTCCTTCATATTTCATCTAGTCTGAAACTGGGAAGCAAATTTAGCATTGTGAAAATTTACCTGGATCCCAAACCTCCCACCTTCTCAGGTAGCAGCTGTTATGGTCTGAAAGTTGTGTACTTCTGCAATTTACATGTTGAAATCCTGACCCTTCCCCCACAGGTGATGGTCTAGGGGGTGAGGCCTGTGGGAGGTGATTAGGGCATGAGGGCTCCACCCTCATGAATGGGATTAGTGCCCTTGTAAATGAGGCTTCAGGGAGCTTGTTCACCCGCTTCCACCAAGTGAGGATATTGCAAAAAGGTGCCATCTATGAAACAGGAGGGGGGCCCTCACCAGACACCAAGTCAGCCAGCACCTTGATCTTGGACTTCCCCACCTCCAGAACTGTGAGAAATAAATTTCTTTCATTTAGAAACTACCCAATCTATCTGTGGTATTTCATTATAGCAGCTGAATGGACTAAGACAGTATTCTTAAGCCTAGAGGCATTTGGTGTTGCAAATCTTTCCTAACTGAGCCAAGGGCTACTGTGGGCACAGAAGTCTGTGTGATTCACAAAGGCAACCAGCCTGGGAACTGTTCCTCTCTCTGAGTTTCCTGAACAGACTACTTGGGCTCCTTGAAGAGTCTCGTCCAGCTGTGCACAATGGGGCATGTTTCCGAAGCCCAAACCCAGGCTTTGCTCACTCTCCTCCCACTCAACCCATCTAACTAGAAAAATTAATCATTCCAGGACAAATGCGTGAGGGTTTCGGTGGTGGGCTCTAGTTACCAAGCCCACGGCTCCCCAGCAGTTGGCCTCGATCTACACAGCCACCTCCCTCCTCCCTCCCCCACTGCTTGGAGAAAAGTGCTTTTATTAATCATGCAACAACGTTTTTCAGGTTTTAGAAAACCTCACATGTGTGCATCATGTTAGGCCTTTAAAAATGCCAGTGAATTACAAGAAGATTCCTGCTGTTGCTCAGCAGTGCTAGATCAGAAAAATGCCAAATATGCTGCAAGTGGCTGTGGATGGATGCCACCTCCTGGCATCTGCCTGCAGGCACTCCAGAGCCTACCTGTTTCCCTTCTCCAGGTGCCTTTTGATGTAATTGAGTGCTGTCATCCATGGCCACACATTAGAATCACGAGAGAGGAGCTTTCAGAACATAAGTCACTCCCAGGAATTTTGACTTAACTGGTCTAGAAAAGAGCCCAGACAACAGTATTTTTTGAATGCTCCCCAGGTGATCCTAATTGAAGCCAAAGTCAAGGAACACTGAACTCTGTCCTTCCAGATTCTTTCCTGGAGCAGGGAACTTTCCCTGTTAATCTCCCCAGTCATTAGCTTCACTTAGACTCTACCCCTATCCTCTCTTATTCCTCATCAGAATTTAGAACTTTTCAAATGGATGTGCTTTTTTTCTTAAGGGAGTTGCCCAGTTTCTGAACCCTTCTTCTATGTGTGGTGAATCCCACTCCAACAATATGCATTTTAGAAAGAATTAGGGCTCACCTCCCACACTGAAGCTGAAAATGCCAGTACCCACTTTCCCAGCCTCCCTTGCAGCTAGACATGGTCAGGAGACCAAGCTCCACCAATCAGACCCACCTTCCTAGACTTTGACTTGAGAACCACTAGGACAAAGGAGGAAAGGCTCAGGGAATCTTCTGGTGACAGTGGTGATGGGTGTCCAGAGGCCGGGGCTGATGGTGACAGACTGCAAATGGCTCCATCCAATGTTTGGCAGCTACAGTGCAGTGTCCTCATTTACCTAATTTCCCCAGTATAATTCTGGGTCTCTGTGGGGCCTGAAGCCTGGTGCTTTCAATGATTCTGTGAGCACACATTTGTCATTTAACATATTTCTTTCCCCTTTAAATCAACTACAGTTCATCTCTGTGTTTATACTAAGAACACTGTCAGGTTCATAGAATCTCATGTCCTAGAGGAAAAGCTGCCTTTTTTGGAATGAGAGTTGTACCCTTTCCTCCACCCACAGCCCTTTGATACAAGTCCAGAGATCAGGTCTGAAATTTTCTGTTTCCATTCTGTTATTCTCATTCTTTCATACAGTTCTATGCAAAGACAATCTGGCTAATTGACCTTTATCATGGATCCACAGCAGAGCTTGGGTTAAGCCTCCACCAAAGTGGCTTCTGTTTCTGTGCCCTCCATTGAGCTGCCACTGGTATCTGTCAAAAGGTGGCTGCATCATCAGAACCGCAGCTCTGTTTGACAGACTTTGCAGCCTGACTTAACTGCATCAACTGTAGAAACAGACCTCTCTATTCTAAGGGCATGGGTGAGATTTCCTAAAACTCTTTACTCACTTTATGAAAACAAAGAAGAAATGATATTTGACTGCTCTGTGAGGATTCCATTAGTAGATGCCCAGCCAAGGTGCAGCTGTTGGCAGCTCTAATTGTGAGAAACAGTCTGCGGTGGAAGGGTGCAGAGGGGACCAGGTGTCACACGGTATATCTCAAAGCCCTCTTTCATTCATGCTTCAGTGATGGTTGAATCATGAAAGGCACGGAATAAAGCTTCATAAAGCACCATGTTCATGGGGAAGTAGGCTTTCATCATGAACAGGAAAAACCTTGTGCTTACACCCCACCAAAACACCTCCCTTCCAGTGCCATAGTAATCCCCAATTTGCAACTCAAATATCTAACACATAATCAAGCTGAGACCACACAACCAAGAGCTGCGTGAGTGAGCCACACTGCAAGTGGACCTGCCAGCCCCCGTCAGACTACTGATGGCTACAGTCATGGCCAGGAGTTTGACTGTAACCTCATGAGGTCCTGAGCCAGAATCATCCAGCTAAGAGACTCATATTTTATAGAAACCAGTTAAGCAAGCTAACAGTGAAACTTTCTCTGACTGATCCCCCAAAGTCCTGGCATTTTCTTTCATAGATTTCCTTAGGAATATTGATGATGGTACAAACTAAGAGAAAAATCCATGCTTTTGATGGATGGCCTCTATTTACTGTAGCTCCTTCACATGGAGTATTGACAAAATGTGCAATCTCTATAATTCTAGGAAATCCCATTTTTCTCAAAGGTTTTGGTTTCTGGGTGATGACTTGATAGACACCCAATCTTAAATCCAAAAGCTTATCTCACGGAAAGAGATGATACATTAGTTCTCACAGAAGAAGTCAGACTCTGTGTTCCTTGAGGGCAAAGACAGTGTTCTAGTATTTGTGTCCTGAGCATTTGGACCAATGTTTGGTCCACAGAAGACATTCAACACATGTGTGAATTAAACAATAATGATTGGATAGATGGATCAGTGGATGAAACAGAAATATTAAGGAAATAAGGAAAGGGATAGAAGGAACAAGACTGATTTTCACACAAATGTAATTAATAAGGTGAGATTAAAAAGTGCTCCTTGTGGACTTTAATATAACAGTTTCAGAGACCAAGGTGATAACTGCTCATGTCAAGGACTTTTTGACTGTTGATATATCAGAAAGATTACCAAGCCAGGATATTAAATAGCTAATATTCTCAGATCTGCCTGTATCTTGTATTATGTCCTGAACCATTGATTTAGTTTCCTAACACTTCTGCTTCAATATTCATAAAACTGAGATAAATTAGCTAATGTCTTAGATGTCTTCCAACATTAATGTTCCAAGATTGTATTAACTATTGCAATTGCAAACTGAAAATGCAAACTTACAGAAAGTACATTATTAGAATGAATACCATCATTTGAATTTTTCATTTATGTATTTTTAATAACCTTTTGCTGTAGGCTTGACTTTTAAAAAATTGAGTTTGCTTTTGAAATATAACCATGAATAATATTCATCTGGAAAAGAAAGTAAAACTCATGATGCCAGCTATGGGGAAAAAAATATTTTCAACAAATGATAGTAGAACAACTGGATATCCACATGGGAAAGAAGTGAACTTTGAAATTTATCTCAAGTGATTATTCAAAATATGCCCACAAATTCTTTGATACTCATCCCTTAAAAAGGTATAAATTAACTCCTATCACCTTGAATGTGAGATGGACTTAGAGTCTCACTTCTAATGAATAGAATCAAGCTGAAGTGATGGTGTCAAGCTTTGACAGTAAGTTATAAGAGACATTTTGATTTCTTCTTCACTAGTTCTTTCTTAGATCATTTGCTCTAGGGAAAGCCAGCAGCAAAGTTGTGAGGACACTCAGACAGCCTTGTAGAGAGTTTTATACAGCAAGAAACTGAGACCTTCTGTCAACAGGTATGTGAGTGACCCACCCTGCAAGCAGACCCCTTGGCCCTGGTCAGACTACTGAGGGCTACAGCCAGGGCCAGCAGTTTGACTAGAGCCTCATGAGGTCTTAAGCCAGAATCATCCAGCTAAGCCACTTCCAAATTCCTGACTCTTATAAGCTGTGTGAGAGAAGAAATTTATTTGTTGCTTTAACTGCTAAATTTTGGAGTAATTTGTTATTTAGTAGTAGATAATATACCTCACAGCATGCATAAAAATGAAATCAAAATAATTATTGACCTAAATATAAAAGTTAAAACTATAAAGCTTCTAGAAGAAAACAAATGAGAAAATCTTTGTGATCTTGGACTAGGCAAAGGTTTCTTAATTAAAATACAGAAAACATGAACTATAAAAGAGAAGTTAACAAGTTGGACTTCATCAAAATTTCTCATGATCCTCAAAAGACATCATTAAGAATGAAAATGCAAGCCACAGAGGAGGAGAAAATATATGTATGTATGTTTTAAGGACTCATATCAAGAATATATAAAGAACTCAGTAATGAAAAGACAACTCGATTTTTATAATGTACAAAAGATTTGAACAGACACTTTACAAAATAAGATATTAAATGGCTAATAAGCATACAAAAAGATTCTCAATGTCATCAGATACTGAGGAAATGTAAGCTAAAATCACAGTAAGATACCTCCTGGACCTGCTAGACTCACTAAAATTAAAACTACTGGTGATATCAAGTATTAGTGAGGATGTGGAGCAACTGGAACTCCTAAATACATCTGATAGAAATGTAAAGTGGTAAAACATCAAATGGTTTTCACCATTTTACATTCACTGTTTTACTTGAAAAGTTAAACACACACCTAACTTATGATCCACACCTAGGATACTTGCCCAAGAGAAATAAAAACAAGTGTCCATACAAAGACTAGCACATGAATGTTCAAAAATGTTCATAATAGCAAAAAAAAAGCCCATAAAGAAGCTAAATATTTACTAACAGGTACATGGATAAACAAAATAAAATGTATACATATTATATAATGCTACTCAACAATAAAAAGTAATGAACTGTTATATTTATGTAATAACATAAATGAATTTCAAAATCATTAGGTTGAGTGAAAGAAGCCAAAGAAAAGACAGTGCATATTGTATGGCTATTTACATAAAATTTTAGAAAATGCAAACTAACCTACAGTGATAGAAAGTAGACCAGTGGTCACCCATGGTTCAGAGTGGAGGAAGGAATGAACTGCAAAGGGACACAAGAACTCTTTCGGGAGTGATAAAATGTTTTGAATGCCCCCTCCAAAATTCATATTGAAATTTAATTGGCATTGTGATGGTATTAAGAGGTGGAACTTTTAAGAGGTGATTAGGTCATGAGGGGTCTACTCTTATAAATAGATTAATGCTATTGTAGTAGGAGTGGGTTAGTTATTTCAGAAGTTCAGCCTCCTTTTTTCTTAGGCATGCACTCTCTCACCATGTGATACCTTCTGTCATGTTATGATGCAGCAAGAAGACCCCTACCAGATGCAGCCCCTTGATCTTGGACTTCCCAGCCCCAAGAACTGTGAGCCAAATAAATCTTTCTTTATAAATTATCCAGTGTATGGTATTCCATGATAACAGCAGAAAATGGATTGACATGTACCTTGCTTGTAACAGTAATTGATGTTGTATACAACTGTCAAGACACATAAAATCTGCACTTTAAATGAATGTAATATACTCTATAGAAATAATATCTCATTAAATTTTATTTAAAATTAATAATGCCCACCTCCTTGCATCTCAGCTGTGATCATCTAATACTACAGATTTGTAATAATACTATAACCTAGAATAGTGTTTTGTCACATAGAGACTGAGGTGACTGGCAAATGACCTTGAAGTCCATGGAATCATTCAGGAATATAGAAGGCAACAAACTAGTAATTCCTCTTACCAAATATTTGGTTGTATATGGATTAATTACCCATACATTTCACAAATGTGGAGTATTTAATAAATAATTATTTCATTCTACTTTTTTAACACCTAGTGACTTTCCAAGTGGCATGTTAATAGCCTGACTGACAGTTGACTAGTATATGTGAATATCTTTGGCTTCAGCTTTTAGAAGACGTGCCCCTTTCCATGTCATGGAGCATGTTTACATCAAGTTCTTCCAAGGCTTAAGTTGTTCTCCTAATGTAAATGTCAAACATACAGGGGGCTCTGTTGCTTTTGCTTTTCTCTCTTTCAGAAAACTTGACCTGAACACATTCTATGATCCCGAGATTTTCTTTTGGATCCTCTTTCAAACTATTCTGAAAGCAAGCACATTTCTGCCCTATCTGAAGCAACCATTCACAACATTTTCATCTCCAAGATCAATTTCATTTTTGGTCTTAAAGATAGGCTTAAGACCATTTTCATCTCTAAGACCAATTTCATGTTTGGTCTTACAGATAGTCTTAAGATGGTCTTAAGACATAGTCTTAAAATAATTTAAATAGCAAACTATATATCTTGATCTCCTGACCTTGTGATCGTGATCCACCCGCCTTGGCTGCAAACTATATGTCTTGAGAAACAATTTCTTTCTTTCTTTCTCTTTCTTTTTTGGTCTTTCTCTTTCCTTTCCTTATTTATTTCTCTTTTTTTGGTAGTTTTCTAAGGACAGGTATGACTTCTCAATTAATTGCACCAGTTGAGAGAGAGGGCTCTGAAGTTAGACGAGCTGAATTTGATTATTGACTCCTCTACTCAATAGTACTTATCTTTGGATAGTGAGTATCTTCCAAATCACATAGATAACCTCTGTTTTCTCTTCTGTAAAATGGGCGTAATAATAGTACTTATCTTTGGAGAGCTATTATGAGGATTAAATGAGATAATTTATGAAAATCTTTTAACACAATGCCTGGCACAGAGAGAAAAACAAAAGGTAGCACTGTGTGCTATTGAAATTTCTGTCCAGAATGTGACATATTATTGTATTGTTTAGGACAATGGTAATCCAGATAATCATAAGTCCACCTACTCAGTGATTGCTATGTGCCAGACACTCTACGAATAGAATTCAACTGAGTCTCAAAACACTTTAGCTTAGTGTCTATTATTCCCACTTTCTCAGTGAAAAAGCAGAATGAGTAGGATTAAGAATTTGCATAAGGTCACACAGTTTGTAAATGAATGAGCTGCAAATTTAACCCAAATCTTTGTCTTTAAAATGCATCCATTCTTTCTATATCCTGCCTTCACAAATAGAATTCTGGCCTACAGTCAAAAAACACAGTTTAGTCAGCCTGTATAATCTTATTTCACGCAAATAAGCTGTTTCCATCAAACTTTTTGAAAATCTTGAAAATAGTATTTGTACCACTCCCCTACACACACACACACACACACACATAGACTCACTGTTACCTTCACAGTGAGCTCACAAGGGAACTTCTGATCCAGAGGGATCCAAAGCAATGTCCACACATGCAAATTCTGTACACGGCAGCAAAGTCAGGAAATGCTAACTCAAGCATTCTGAAGCAACGTTGGTTTCTCCTAGTGTAATTAGAGTCTGGAGGTGGTAGGGATAAGCCCCAGAGAATTTTCATTCTGTATTAGTGAAGACCACAGTGACTAGTGTAATACTAGGAATGCAGCCTAGGTCTCACTCCAAGAGCAAGTATGCCGGTTGAAAGGGAATTGATTATTTTCATGAGTTCATATTAGACTGTGTATTCCTTAATGCAAATTATTTTTGACTGTGACTAGCGACTGGAAACACTTTTATGAAAAGTAAGAATCTTCTAAAGTCAGATTTGTCTCTTAGAAGGTTTGGAATGCTTTTTAAATTTTAAATCCAGTCATCAGGGTGTCTCTGGGCATCTGCTTTTAGCATTTCAATTCCCTGAAAAGAAGAAAATTTCACTCTTAAAAAAATGTCAGAAAAATCAGTGGGGCTCCAAATCAACTTTCTCTGACTGCATCCTCTCTAAGAGGCCTGTCACAGAGGGCAGGATGCCTGAGCTGGTGTCATTTAACGCTTTTGAAAACAGGCAACTAATTAATATACAGATGAGATCTCTATCTATTAACTCAAAGGAAGATACACTCTGAGTATTAAAGTGATTGAGTGTTACTGGAGTGACCAAATATAGCCTCTATGATGTGCCAGACACTCAACAGATAAGACTTCTACTTAGTCTCTAAACACTTTAGCTTGGTGACTATTAGTCCCACCTTCTCAGTGGGGAAACAGAATGCAAAGGGTTAAGAATTTGCATAAGGTCACACAGTGTGTTAATGACTGAGCTGCAAATTTAACCCAAATCTGACTTTAAATTGCATCTATTCTTTCTAAATGCTACCTTCTCAAATAGAATTCTGGCCCACAGACAAAAACAAAAACAAACAAACAAAAGTTTAGTTGTTTAGTTAGCCTGCATAATCTTATTTCATACAAATAAGCTGTTTCCATCAAGCTTTTTGAAAGTCTTGAAAATAGTATTTGTACCACTTTTCTACACACACACACACACACACACACACACTGCTACCTTCACAGTGGGTCCACAAGGGAACTTCTGATCTAGAGGGATCCAAAGCAATGTCCAAATTCTCTACACAGCAGCAAAGTCAGGAAATGCAAACTCAAAATGCCAGGAGACAGTTTGACTCACAAAGAGGAAAATGGGGGTAAAAGGAAGAAGTCAGAGGGCAGCCTAGTCAGTCTAGATATAAGCCATGCCACCCTGAAACTATACCAATTAGAGAACAGGAGTGTAGTCTTTAATTATAAATATCCATGGCAAGAATAACTATGATAATCACATGCCAGAAAAATTTACTCTGCAATACCAGCCACCTACAACAGACATCCCTTCTCTCCCTAAAGGAGGCCATCAAAAAAACATTGGCCAGGGAGACAGCAGGCCTTTCTTTCCTTGTTAAGCACCTGGCCCACAGTGTCGTGGATAAGCAGAGCTCTGAAACATTGTCCTTTCCAGCCTGAAGGAGCTTCAGCTATAGTGGAGTGTTCACAAGCGAAGACTAGAAGTGTTATAGACAATGTTTATGCCCTGCCCCCACCTGCCAATTCATATGCTGAAACCTAATTCTTAATGTGATGGTATTTGGATGTGGGGCCTTTCAGAGGTGATTAGGTCATGAGGGTGGAGCCTTCACGATTGGGATTAGTGCCCCTATAAAAGAGACCCCAGAGAATCCCTCACCCTTTATGGCAATTGAAGACACAGTGAGAAGATGGCATCCATGAACCAGAAAGAGGGACTTTCCTAGACACTAAATCTGTTGGCATCTTGATCTTGGATTTCCCACTCTCCAAAACTGTGAGCAACAAACATTTGTTGTTTAAACCACCCAGTCTAAGGTATTGTGTTACAGCAGCCAGAATGGACTAAGACAAAAAGATAATTTCACACTGTAATATGTGGTAGGAACAGAAATCACAGTAGAGACGAAATGCCAAGATGGCGCATGCTGGTGTAATCTGAAGAAATGGGCGATGCTCTTCTTAGCCCTCACCCTTCAGTTGCTGAATTTGAGTGTGCCTCACTCATCTCTTGAAAATTCTTGGAGTTTTCAGATGCAGTCTCACTTTTAACCTGAAAAGCGTCGGTCCTTCTTCTAAAAGACTTCCAGTCTCCCTTCTCACTCACCCACACTTCTTAAAAATCATCCAAACTGGCGGCATTTATCCATTCCCAACACGCTTTGTTTGCCTTCAATGTTCCAGGACCCTTGCTAGGCACTGAGGACCCAGTGAAGAATACAATAGTCCCCCTTATTCGAGGGCTAGTGGGGAGAGTTCCAAAACCCCTGGTGGATGCCTGAAACCAACATGATAGTACCAAACCCTATATATATGATTTTTCCTATACATACATACCTATGATAAAGTTTAATTTTTAAATTAGGCAGCATAAGTGATTATGGTATTCTAACATATACTGGTATATGGTATATATGGTTATATGGTATTATAACAAATATGTGGTATTATAACAATATACTATCATAAAAGTTATCGCACACTGAGGCCATACATTTCTGGTTTGAGATGTGGCAGCAGAACTACCATGTATTTCTTTTTCCTTCTTCACAATTTCACAGATAGATTTGTTCTTAACACAGCTCTTAGCAACCTCAGCATATAATTTTTTTTTCTTTCCTTAAGAATTGAAGAGCTTTCACCCTTTCACTTAAAGAAAGCACTTTACAGCTGCTTTTTGGCATATCAGGTTGCCAGCATCACTACTCTTATGCTTCGGGACTCTTATTAAGTAAAATAAGGGTTAAACACAAGCACTGTGATATTTGGACAGTTGATCTGATCAAGACAGCTACTAATGACTAGTGGGCAGCAGTGTCTACTGGGTCTAGTGGACAAAGTGAGGACGTCGGTTCACTTTGTCTAGTAGATGGAATGGGATGGCAAGAAATTTCATCTCATTACTCAGTATGGCATGCAATTTAAAATCTATGAATTGTTTATTTCTGGAATTTTCTATTTAATATTTTTGGAGCATAGTTGACTGTGCATAACTGAAATCTTGGCAAAGAAGGCACTATTGTAACTATTGGGAGGAAAGAAGAGAGACAGGAGTAAATGTCAGTCCCATGAGAAATATGCAGACTGGAGGCACAGAGGAGGAGTCTTAACAGCCTTGGAATCTCAGGAAGGCTTTCTGAAGGAAGTGACCCTAAACCAAGTCCTGAAAGCCTGCTAGGATGTGGTCAGTGGGGAGGAATTGGGGAGTTCTTGGGTGGAAGGCAAGAGCATTCCAGACAGTATCAACAGCATGCTCCTTAAACTAGAGAGTCCTACACAACGTTGACATGGTACCACTGTTATCCCAACGAATGGGCATCCCTCATTCACATTTCATATTTTATAATCAAGTTATTTTTGTGAAGGAGGAAGTATTTATTCGTTTATTCAAAAAACATTTATGGGGCATGTAGTATGTGGTGGGCACTGTGCTAGGCACTGAAAAGAAAGGGAGAGATTTCTCTTTGGTTAGGACTGGTGGAAGAAATCATGCCTAAGTCAATAAATGAAAATCTTTTCAGTGATTTTAAATGAGCACGAGAAATTTGAAAAGTGGAATAAGATAAAAGGATTAGAGGTAAGGAGAGTTATTATTGGAAGGAAAGTGGGAGAATTTTCTAGGTGTAAGGTCTGGTGTGAAAACAGTTATTGAAATAAGACAAGAAGGAGGAGACAGGAACAGAAGGGACCAAAAGATTTGCTTTCCTGGGATGTAAGGCAGAAGAGTCACAGATTATGTCGAAAGAGTTCTCTGTGTAATGGGAGCATGATACAAAGGAGTCACATGTGGTTTTAAGGATGGCATAGAAACAAAATGTAAGAAAGCCCCAAGTTTCCTAAATTCAATTGAAAACCAAAAGTCTTACATCAGCATTTTGTGGCCATGTTATTTCATACTTCGAATTAAAATCTAAAGCATATTGAAGGCATAAATCTTGGGAACAACCCAGCACCTAGGCAGCTGTAACATTTCCCAAGATTTCTGTATCATAAGATAAAATGGCATGCCTAATGCACCGAGTTAAATGTCATACCCAGGACAGATGCTGGGTTTTTGTTCTTTAGCCACCAGACCATGCCTTTCCCCCACACAAATGGATTGTGCTTTTATCCCTCTTGACTCATTGGACCAGATAGTCATCTCTTCTGCAATATGGGAACTATTCTCAGATAATTGTAGGATGAAAATCTGGCCCCATAGAACAGCTCATGATGTTCTTTGGGGGAGCATAATGAACAGCATGGATTCACTTGCAGAGGTTCCAAGGGAAGAACTGAGAGATCAAAGATCCAACTGCAGATCTGCCATGTTTCCTCTTCCTCACATTTATATTAAAGTGCATTGATTAAATACACCAACTGCTTGGTAGGGCCAGGACAAGTCAATGGACCCCATGAAGTCCTTCCCTTCTGGATTTCCAGTCTATGCAGATGGCACTAACCTACTAAGGCAATAGAACAGATGAAAGATGAGAAAACTGCATTCACAAGAAGACGCAAAGCTAAGACTGGGTGCTAGTGGCTAAACTCCTCAGCAACAGCTTTAACCATCTCTCTTTAATGTCCTGATGTCCTAATGTCCCTACTTGATCATCACCTAAGCAGTTAACAGGCACCATATGTACAGCACTGATCCCCACAAAGGAAAGTGTCAGGATGTATTTCAGCCTGCTGGCAACATTCAATGCCTCAGAGCTGCACCTAGCCTGGAAACAGAGGTCAGCTTTCTGAGCTATTTCAAACCCCGCACCTCTAGTCATAACATCAACGGGGGTGCTCCCATTTAATCTGTGGTAGTCTCAGGCTTCAGGCTGCAGCTTTGCTTTAGTCTTTCCCTTCAAAACAAATATGTAAGATGCTAAAAGACCTCCAGCCACGAGAGAAACAATTCATGAAGAATGTGATGAGCCAGGCACGGTGGCGCAAGCCTGTAATCCCAGCAACCCTGGGGGGACCCAGGCGGGAACATCACCAAAGCCAGGGTGTTCAAGACCAACACAGCGAGACTCTATTTCAAAATAAATAAATAAGATAAATTTGTTTTTTTAAAAAAAGAATGTGATGGATTTCAAGGGACAGAAAACGTTTTAAGGGGAAAATCTACATTAAATGTGCTCACATTTAACAGAGAGTTTAAAAAGGTTAGAATATTGGAATGTTGCAAAACACTATGACACATAAGAACTGGAAATGAATCCTTCCCCTGTATTTGACTTTGCCCAGGGTTCCTCCCACCCGCACCCCACACCACCAGAGGACTGTGTATACCAGGGCTTGAGGCAATAAGTAAGAGGCCAAGCTCCAGCTGCAGGATGCTACCTTCACTGCCAAACCTCAGTGCACTTCCAGCCCTACTCGTGTCCCTCCTCTCTTCACCTTCCTCAGTCTGCCCCTCGGAGTTCTCAAGAAGCTGGTAATGAGCCCATTAGAGGATTCATTTAAAGCATTAAATGCTATAACCCTAAAGCCTGAAGCATCTGCATAAACCCTTCATGGTACCACTTGATGCCTGGCTCCTAGAAGCAGCTCTGGTTCAGCCTCAGCTGGCAACTTGTCCTAGGATCTCCACACCCCAGCACTTTCACCCCTCACATTCTGACTCCCCCAGCCTCAGAGGCCAATTTCTAGCTGGCTTCCTCCATGTAGCTTGTGAAAAGAAAGGATGGGAACCACAGAGAAAACAAACCAGGAAAGAGGAGAGGAGAGGAGGGGAGGGGAGGGGAGGGGAGGGGAGGGGAGAGGAGAGGAGAGGAGAGGAGAGGAGAGGAGAGGAGAGGAGAGGAGAGGTGGAGAAGGCAAGACAGAATACAGAACTCGAACCTTCTTCAGGATGAGGAGAACGTGGAGGAAAGGAACTTAAATAGTTGTTTAACTTCTTCTTTTGCACATCAAACACCTAATATAGAACAGAACATAGAGGAACAGATGTAGAGGAATAACGACTGTGAGAATAGTGAGGAGAAAAAGAATTTTAAATGACTTTTTAAAAAGACTTCAGTAAAGAGAATGAACCTGGATTTATAATTTAAATATTTAATTTTAATTTTAAATGCTCAAAATGACACAAGTTTGGTAATATTAAATTTATTTTACTGAAAATAAACTGAGTTTCTAGAGAAGTAATTTACCCAAAGTCTGATTCAGCAATTTCATTTGCAGGTTTCTACCCTACTGAAAGAAATACCTATGCATGTGCAGAAAGCTGTATGTGTAGAAATGTTTTTTACAACACTATTATATCAGCAAGTTCAAAACAAACGTTCATATGTAGGAAAGTGATTGGCATACTCTGGAAATAGCATGGAGCTATATGTTTTTTAATGCAGCAAATCTATTTTCCAATGACTTAGAAAGCTCATCAAGATTAAACGAAAAATTGCTGAACAATATGTTTAGTATGAATCTATTTATATACAGAAATCTTTTATATATTTTTATCTGAATATATATTTGTATATATGTATACAAATGCTTATATAAGCTATGTACTGACAAACAATAACATTTCAATATAGAGGTAAAATTAAGATCTTCCTTCAACTGTACCTCTTATATCACCCCAAGTTCCCTGTTTTTTCCCAGAAAAAACTATTGCCTCTGTATATTTCCATGTTGTTTCAAGTTTTTTCAACGTGAATATATTCATGATTCCTTGTATAATTTTTAAAACAAAGTTTGTTTTTCAAAACCATATGATGCTATGCAAATATAACATGCTGCTATAATATTACTTTTGCAAAGGAAACATCTGCTACTTAGCAAAAGCCTGGAAATAAATTGGCCTTACTTTTTTTTGCCTTTTTCTTTTGTCAGCAACAGTTAAGAAATTCGTATGAGACCTTTAGCAGAACAAATCACCCTCCATGCTTAGTTCGGATTGATGGAGAGATTTAGTATGCAGAATGGAAAGAGGGGCAGAATTGCCAGGTCACCTGCAAGCAGTGTTTAACATCTGTAGGCAACGTAAGGTCACTTTCCATGATATCATAGACAGCAGCTGGCCTGCCAGCACTAAAATTATATCTCATGCAAGTCAGTCTCTCCAGTCTAGACATAGGAAGGAACAGATGAGAGCAGGATCCTTAAGCAGCTTCTATATCCTGAGCTGAAATGAAATGACCATTAACCAGCAGAGCTGAAGAAATCCCAGAGGGACTCACAAAAGTCATTAACAGAGCTAGCAAGGAGCAGGTCTATCTGTGCATTAATAACATGAAGATAACCTGTACCTGTGTGGATTTAATGGATTCCAAAATTCTGTCTCTCTTACGTTTCTCACTTGGTCCCACAACTCTGGCAAATACAGTAGCCTGTGACTAGGTTTCCTTAGTGAAGAAACTCAAACCCGCGAAGCAAAGATAGCTGACTGAAGAACCCAACCAGTGAAGGCGCTGGGCCTAGTCATCCCCCACAGGATTTCTGGGCATAGTTGCTATGTGGCCTGAGAAGCAAGGCCCCCCTCCCCCCACCAATGTTAGGCAGGCATTAAATAAGCCAAAGGATCCCATTCCTGGCATGCTCGGTGGCTTGCTGTATGTAGATCATTCTTTTCAGTTCTACCTGGGGTTCTTTCAGTAATACCCCCAGTGTTGACATCTACAGACAAGGAGGATAAAATGCTCTTGCAATCACAGACATACATGCTTCTTCTACTTTCCTCTGGTGAGCTTGATAAATTTCTATTTTTTCTACTGTGACATGCTCTTAGATCTCATTCATATTCTCTCTCCCCCTCTCCCTTTCTCTCTTTCCCCCAAGTAATTCTGTTTTAGTAAAAATCTCCAATACCTTATTTAGGGTAATTGTAATCTGAGAGTTTTTCTTCTTCTTTAAAAGTCCAATTTTGGGCCGGGCACAGTGGCTCATGCCTGTATTCTCAGCACTTTGGAAGGTGGAGACAGGTGGATCAACTGAGGTCAGGAGTTCGAGTGCAGCCTGGCCAACACAGTGAAACCCCGTCTCTACTAAAAATACAAAAATTAGCCAGACGCAGTGGCATGCACTTGTAGTCCCAGCTACTCAGGAGGCTGAGGCTGGAGGATCACTTGAATCCAGGAGGCGGAGCTTGCAGTGAGCCGAGATCCTGCCACTGCACTCCAGCCTGGGAGACAGAGTGAGACTCCATCTCAAAAAAATATAATAATAATAAAAAAGTCCAATTTTGCCTCTATATGAAAGCACAGCTCTTGATAGAATACATGTACTCCTAAATTAATAAGTAAAGAACAACTAGAAAGACAGGCCGATGGCAGAATGCCCAAATTAACGTAAAATAAATGCAAGTGACTAAAGGAATTGAAGGCAGCCCAGGGAAGGAGAGCAAATCAAATCTACGTGGCTGAGAGCATGGGAACTGGCCTGCTTTCTGAAACTACCACGAGTTCTGTGGTCATGACAGGAGTAAAGCGTGAGGACAATTTTGTGCACACAGTTGAGAACTTTTTTTTCTCAGTGATCTGTTCTCATTGTTTTCATCCAGAAAGACACTGACAATAAGATTTCCTGAGTGCCATGAGAGCACCCCTCTGAATACAGGAACAGACTCCCTTGTCCCATCTCTGCCTTCACCCTTATTTTCTAGTCACATGACCTTAGTAAAGTCACTTATTTTTTTAAACCTCTTCTTAATCTGTACAATGGAGATCGCCCTGCTGCATGCTTTGCCAACTCACAGAGCTGCTGTAAAGATGCAGATGTTTTCTGTACAACACAAATGAAGGATTCTGATTCACATGAGGATTGCCCTGCAGTTGAAAGATTAAACGAGTTTGATCAGGGTTAAACCCACAGAGCTAAGAGATAATCAGAGTCATTAACGGAAGCTAAGGCTATTCAGGGAACAAAAACAGGCCAGGCCAGGGATATGGAACAACAGGACATTTCTCATTTAAAATTTTCACTCCCATTTATTCAAATAAAAGCAATACTAATTATTAAAGCTATAAGTTATTGACAGTCAAGTGCTGCACTGGTGGTTTGTGGATATCACTTATAGGATGGAGCATGAGGTGGTAAACAATGCTGGTAAACAACGTGTAGCTAATTTCATAACCAGTTATTTGTTCTTTCACTTAACACATATTTACCAAGTGCCAGACCTCTTCTAGGCTAGATTGGGATAAATACTATTAAAGAAATAAGGAGGTGATGTAACAGTAGTTTATAGGTTGTTTTTGGGGTAGAAAGGGCATTTGTAAATAAAAGTGGTCATGGAAGGCCAGGTTGAGGGGGCAGTATTTGAACTGAAAGTTGAAGAATAAAAACGAGCCTTTGCAGAGCTGAGAGAAGAGCATTTCAGGCAGGGAGGGCAGCAAATATTGAAGAGCTGAGGCTAGGAAAGGGATTGACACACTTGAACAGGAAGAAGCCCAGTGCGGCTGGAACTTAGCTGGAGGATACAATGTCTTATAAGGCATAGTTCTGGGGACAATTCATAGATGCCGTGAAAATTTAAACAGCTGTCTTGCTGTTTGAAAGAAGGAGATGTATCCTGTCCCATCACGAACAGTGGGGACCTGGGGATTTGTTCACCCATCCACAGAAAGGAGCGCATGACGAATGTTTTCAGTTTGAGCACAGGACTCAACATTATCTGCTGTAGCCCACATTTATCACTGTTAAAGCAGCCGATGTCCTGCAGTTTTTGTACAGATCAAAATACCATCAATTGAAAGGAGAAAGTGGATGATGTATCTTTCATCCAATGTTATAAAAGACTTGGGTGAGCCAGCTGGCCAATGAAATATTCGCTGTTTATCATGGTATTGCAGAAGCTGCCATTTTTACTTAATTAATATGATGGGAGAGTAATTAAATATAATTTTAAAAGATCTTTAGAGGTTTGCTGTGACAGCATCTAAAAAACCCTTGGAAATTAAATCAATGTATCAACAAATATTTAATTTGCTTCTACTATGCCAGACACTGTGAAAAGTGCAAAGTAACAAAAGATAAAGCTCCTGTCCTCAAGGAATTTACAGCTTACCTCTGGGGAAAATATGTATTCACAGTAGAAACTTAATAAGAATATTTAATGAAATACAGTGTTCCGCTGTATATTTTAGACTGTTATAGGAGACCAGGAAAAGAAAGGCATTCTTCAAGGCTCATGTTAATTGCATAAGGTTTCATGCTGTTCAATGCCTGGTGTAGAGAAGATAATAAATAAATGCTTTGTTGAATAAATAAGTGAGGTAGATTTGAGTTTTGATTTTTTATTTCAAAGTTATATATAAAATGAATTGGCAATGAGAAATGGGGGCTCTCAAGGCAGGGGCAGCAGCATGAGCTCATGTGTGGATGGGAATAAGTATGACACATAGACAGGTGATATGGAGGTAGGGTGCATGAAGGAATAATGTACCCGTGACAGAGGACCTTGAACAGCAAATTGAAAATTTTGGACTTGATTAAAGAAGAAGTTTTAGGTTCTTAAGAATGAGAGGAACATGAATAAAACAGTGTTTTAGGAAAATTACTCTGATAGTTGTATTCCAGGGAAAAGAGACAGAAGATTAAAGATCCAGTTAGAAATTATGTGAAACATTTTTGGAATAACATAGAGTACAAAAATAGATAAATCCATACATTCATAAAGTTACACATAAATTAAAGATGTTGCACAGTGCAAATATGAGAATGCTAGGAGGATGAACAATGAAGTTCCCAAAGTCTGTTATACATTTAGAAAATCCAAGGTGTATTGCTAAGTCCAAAATGCTTCCTTGCTGTTGCACAGGCACAAGACACACACATCCTGGCTTGAGGGCATTTCATTTACATTTGCTGTTACTTCTACCTGAAATACGCTTCCCCAAACTCACTCCCTTGCCCCCTTCAGTCCTCTGTTCAAATGGCACCTCCTTAGTGAGCCTTTCTAGATCACCCAATTTAAAATCATAGCCACCCTGGCACTCCCTACTCCTGCTTCCACTTCATTCTACTTCATAGCACTTATTACCATCTCACATTCCACATATTTTACTTATTTATTATACTTATTGACAGTTTCCTTCAAGCAGAATAGAATCTCTGTGAAGTGAGAGATTTTTGTCTGCTTTGTTCATTGTTTTATCTCCAGTGTCTAGAATATAACAGATGATCAATTAATAGTTTATGGATGAACGAATCAGTCTGAAGCACATCTAATTTTTCTGGTGGAGGTACCAAAAAATAGAACTCTTCTTTCCAGTAAACATGACTGTATTAATAATACAAATCTATTACCAGTCTTATGGCACAGAGAAGTTACAAGATCTTCTACGGTCTAATATCTTTTTAATATTAGACAGCAGTCTAAGATTCAACACCATAAATCTGCAAACAAGTCTATCTTAATTGAAATGAATCAGGCATGCAAAACCTAATTGCATCCCTTACTAGGGATTAAGTGATTTAAAAAATAAAACAAAAGGTTTTTGGAGATTTTTTGGTTATTTTTTAGCTTTAAGTTGTCTGGGGCTAATAATCGTTGTGAATGGGAAAATGCTCAGGGTCTCATTTATTAGTGTCAATTCCTGTTTGTTTGTTTTCTTTTTGTTTTTGAGACGGAGTACTGCTCTGTGGCCCAGGCTGGAGTGCAGTGGTGTGATCTCAGCTCACTGCAACCTCCATATCCCAGGTTCAAGTGATTTTCCTGCCTCAGCCTCCTAGGTAGCTGGGACTACAGGCACGTGCCACCAAGCCTGGCTAATTTTTATATTTTTTTGTAGAGACAGCGTTTCAACATGTTGACCAAGCTGGTCTCGAACTCCTGACCTCAGTTGATCTGCTCTCCTGGGCCTCCCAAAGTACTAATAGTGTTGATTCTTAATGCCACATGTGGAAAAGAGATGAGTTTTCATTTAAGAAACATACAATAAGGCAAGATTATATTAACCTGGGAGTCAAGTGGCAACATCTACTTAGTGCATCCATGGAAGACATTCTACCCAGAGTCATAAGAGAATAGTAACTAGACCCAGCCTACAGAGAGTTTGGAACCAGATTGCTGAAGTGAAAAGAAAGCCAGATTTCTGCAAATTAATGCTCTCAGTCTAGCAGTGAGCCATGAAGAAGGAGTAATGGGATTCATCTGAGCAGCAAGCAGTCATTGTCAGGCATGGTCTCAAGAACACTCTCAAAGCCACTGGGCAATTAAATAAGACCTAGGGAGCTGTCCAATATACCATCTCTCAGTATGTCTCACAAAACTAAATCACAGGCTATTCCACTTCAGTTTACTTCCTCTCACCCCATAGACTATCCTGTTCAATATGGGAGCCCCTAGCCACACATGGCTGTTTAAGTCAGTTAAATTAAATTAAACTAAAATTTTAGTTCCAGACTTATGCTTCCAGCCAACATGGAATAACAGGAAAATGGATTTATCATCCCACTGAAACAAATAAAACATAGACAAAATATATAAAGCAATGGTTTTAAAGACATTGGACATCAGGCAACAAAGGACAGTGATCTCTGAAATATGCAAAACAAAAAGGGGAGCTTTATGATTGCCATATCTTACTGCCTTAAGAAAGTTTACAGGCTATGAAAAAGGGAGGGCAAACCTGGGAGGATACTGGTAGATACTCAGAGTCAAGCACGTGAAGCTGAGTGTCCAGATTTTATAGGAATGAGTACTGGAGAGGAGGCGACAGCATGAAAATGAAACCCTGGAGGTCTGCAGAGTTCTCCCTAAGGGACCAGTGGAAAGTTTTTAGCAGAGTAATGATCAGTGTTTACAAGTGAGGATACTACCCAAAGCCTAGGAAAGAACCATCCAAAAGAATTACAGAGAACAGTACCTGGTGCTCACACAAGACTCAGAATGGTATCTGTTCCCACTAGCTAACCTTGAAAACCTTCTGATTGATAAGTCACTGGATAAAGAGCACAGAAAGCCTTGCTAGGTCTTGTTTCAGTAATGTTAAATAATTGGCCCTAGATTGAACTTTGCTCTGGTCTAGCATAGGAAATCTTAAAATTGGAAGCTAAAAGAATAAAATTATTTTTAAGTAACTACAATGCATCCCAGAATAAAAGCTCATGAATATTTATAGGAATACAGAAATATCCAGCACCCAACAAGGTAAAATGAACAATTCTGAGCTTCAATAAAAAACTATTACGTGTGCAAAGAAGCAGTAAAATATGATTTATACTAAAGAGAAAAAAATCAATCAGAATAGATCCCAAATTAACACAGATGTTAGAATTAATAAACAAGCACATTAAAACACATTATAACTGTATTCCATATGTTTAAAAAATTAAGTAGAGACATTAAAGAAATTTTAAAAACCCAAATTGATCCATTAGAAAAGAACACTATGATGTGTGAGATAGAAAATGTACTGGATGAGATTAAGACAAGATTAGACATTGCCAAAGAAAAGATAGGAAGAGATAAAAAGAGAAACAATTGGAAATAAAACAGGAGAAAAACGGGAATAGATCAAAGAACATAACATCGGTAAAGTGTGGAATAACTTCACATGGCCTAATATACATGTAATCAAAGTCTCTGATGGACAGGATAAATCAAGGAAGATATAAAAAATGCTTAAAGAAATAACAGCTGAAAACATTCCAAGTTTTATACAAACTATAAGCACATATGCAAAAGTTTCAATTACCTGCAAGCAAAATAAACAGGAAGAAAATTATAATTAGGCAAATCATAATGAAATTGCTCAAAACCAGTGAAAAAGATTAAAAGAAGACAGAGAACAAAGACACATTACATACAGAGAAACAAAGATAAGATTGGGAGATTTTTTGTGTGTGAAACAATTCAAGTGAGAAGACAGTGAAACAACATCTTTCAAGTACCGAAAGAAAAAATAATGGCTGACACAGAATTCTATAACCAGCAAGATATTTTTTTCAAAAAATAAAGGCAAAATAAAGACTTCTTCAAACTTACAAAAGTTGAGGAATTCATTAACAGCACACACATGATTAGAAATATAAAGGGATTACATCAGAGTAGTATGGGAAGAAAGAAAAATAAATAAATAATAAAATAAATGTAAAGGGAGGAAATGTGAAAGCAAGTCCTTCAGGTAAAAGGAAAATGATACCAGATAGAAATATAAGTCTACACGAAAGAATGAAGACGACTAGAAATAGTAGCAACAGGAGTAAGTACATTTTTTGATTATTTAAATATCTTTAAATATAATTGACTTTCTAACCAAAAATAGTAATAAAGTAGTATGGTGTTTATAATATATATTGTATATTAAAATGACATGTATAATAATTTTATTTTTATATATGTGATTCATAATGATCACATATATAAAATGAATATGTGTAAAAACAACAATACAAAAGATGAGAGTAAAGAAAATACATTATTGTAAGGTTCTTTTACTGCTAATGGTAAGTCATATAATAGCACTTAAGGCTAGAATATGACAAGTAAACTATTGTACTATAGATCATCAAACAGCTATAGCAATAAAACAGAATGGACACTTATAAAATAACACAGAAGAGAAACGAAATAATAAAAAAAGAAAATTAATGCAAAAGAAGAAAAAAAGAGAATAAAGAAACAAAGAACAGATAGGACAAATAGAAAATAAATAGCAAGATGATAGATGTACCTAACGAAATCATAATCACATTCAATGGAAATGGTCTGAACATTCCAATTAAAATACCAATATTATGAGAATGTATAAAAAAGTAAGACCCAATTATATACTGTCTACAAGAAAAACACTATAAATATAATAGAAAGAAACAAATAGATTAAAAGAATGAAAAAAATTGTATTACTGTAACATTAACCAGAAGAAAATTAGAGTGGCTACATTAGCATAAGACAAAGCAGATTTCAGAACAAAAAATCCTGTCAAAGATAAGGATGGTCATTTATAAAGATGTCAAAGATAAATAGGTCAATTCATTGAGAGGACATAAAAATCCTCAACACTTATACACCTAATAACAGAGCTTTAAAATACATGAACTGATAGAACTGCAAGGAGAACTGAAATTCATACTTACAGTGGACATTTTTGTATTTCTGTCTCAATAATTTATAGAACAGACAGAAAATCAATATGGATATAGAATATTGAAATAATATTGCAAACCAACTTTAAATATTGACATTTACAGAAAAAAATCCCCCAATTCAACAGAATACACTTCTTCTCAGGTGTACACCAAACGTTTATAAAGATAGTTCATATTCTGGGCTGTAACACAGCCCCAAATAAGTTTAAAGGGATTCAAGTTATATAAAGTATGTTTTTGACCACAATGAAATTTTTAGAAAGGAACAACAGAGAGAACTCTGGAAAATCCCCCAAATATTTGGAAACTAAATAATACGTTTTAAATAACCCATGGGTTAAATATGAGATCAAAAGAGAAATTAAAAAGTATTTTTAAGTAAATGAAAACCAAGTTTAAACATATCAAAATTTGTGACATGCCACTTGTATAATACAGAATTTGACTGCCCTTTGTCCCATGTTCCTGGGAAGAATAAGATATCCTTGTAATTTATTGAGTAATAGTAATGTCTCCGTTATTCATGAGCCTCTCAGATCACACCTATGTTTATGCTAAAAAATGAGATGACTCAGGATTATACATATGGGCCACCAGAAAGACCAATTATATGATTAGAGAGGTGGGACTTTGAGTCAGCCCGACTACTAAGGAAGTGAGGGAAGCTGGAGATTGGCCAATTACTCAATCAATCATGCCTATATAATGAAACCCCAATAAGAACTCTGGACACTGAAGCTCAGTTCAGCATTTTGGTTATTGAGCATGTTGATGCGACAGGAGGGCAATGCATCCTAATACCATAGAGAGAGAACATGGAAGCTCTGCATTCAGGATCCTGCTGAACTTTGCCCTATGTGGCTGACCCTATTTCTTTTATGATAATACTATAATCATAAATATAGTGCTTTCCTGAATTCTATGAGTCATTCTAGCAACTTATCAAACCTAATGGGATCATGGAATCTCTGAATCTAGTAAGAAGTGCAGATGGACTGGGACCCCATTTATAGCTGGAAACAAAATTGATCATAGTCTCATTCAACTGTGCCCTTCAGACTTTGGAGTCTAAGGTTAACTCCAATAGTTAGTGTTAGCACTAAATTGTAGTACACCAGTTGGTGTCAGAATTCCATTAAAACAATACTTAAGGAGATGTTTATATCACTAAATACCTATATTAGAAAACAAAAAAGGTCTCAAATTAATGTCCCTAGCTTCTGCCTTAAGAAACTGGAGAAATAAAAAGGCAGATTAAACTCAGTGTAAGCAGAAGAAAAAAATAAAAATCAGAGCAGAAATAAATAAAAACAGGCCAGGGGTGGTGGCTCATGCCTGTAATCCCAGCACTTTGAGAGGCTGAGGCAGGTGAATCAACTGAGGTCAGGAGTTTGAGACCAGCCTGACCAACATGGTGAAATCCCATCTCTACTAAAAAATACAAAAATTAGCTGGCCGTGGTGACAGGTGCCTGTAATCCCAGCTACTTGGGAGGCTGAGGCAGGAGAATTGCTTGAACCTGGGAGGCGAAGGTTGCAGTAAGCTGAGATTGCGCCATTGCACTCCAGCTTGGGTGACAGAGTGAAACTCCATCTCAAAATAAATAAATAAATAAAAGAAAAAGAAACAAATAAATAAAAACAGTAAAACAAGAGAAAAACAATAAAACAAAAGCTGATTATTTGAGATAAATAGAATTAATGAATATCTAGCCAAAGTAATCAGGAAATAAAGAAAGAAGACAAAATTGCTAACTTATGAATAAGAGAAGTGAACACACTACAGATTCTACAGATATTAAAAGAATAATAGAGAAATATTTTGCATAACTTTATGCCAGTAAATAACAAATTAGATGAAATGGACAAATTCCTTGAAAGACAGAAACTTCTAAAATTCATTCAAGAAGAAATAGATAACTAAAATATTCCTATATTATCAAAGAAATCAAACTTATAGATTAACACCTTTCCACAGAGAAAAGTTCAGGCCCAAATGTCTTCTCTGGTAAATTCTACCAAACCTTTAAGGAAGAAATAACATCAATTCTAAACAAATAATTTTTCAAAAATTGAAGAGGATGAATTAATTCCCAACTCATTCTATGAAACCAGGCCAGTATTACCCTGATACCAAAACCAGACAAAGACATTAAAAGGAAAAAACCCTTATAAAAATATATGCAAAAAATATAAACAAAATTTAGCAAATCAAACCCATTAGTACATTATGACCAAGTGAGGTTTACTTTAACCTTCAAAAAATAATGTAATTCATATATAAATTAACTAAAAGAGAAAAGTTGTATAATTTCAATAGACATATATGAAACATTTGACAAAAATCCAACATCCATTCCTAATAATGCTCTCATGAAATTAAGAATGGAAAGGATCTTCCTCATTCTTATAAAGGGCATCTGTGAAAAATCTACATCTAACATCACACTTACTGGAGAAAAGCTGGACACTTCCCACCAAAAGCAGGAACAAAGATTCTACTTTATTTGCATTCAATATTGAACTGAAGGTTCTAGTCATTGCAATAATGCAAGAAAAGGCATCTGGATTGGAAAGGAAGAAACAAACTTGTATTTATTTGCAGAAAACATGTAGAAAATCCAATGGAAAGTACAAGGACTTTTGCAGAATATATTGTCAGTTTACAAAAACCTGGCTTGGTGCGGTAGCTCATGCCTGTAATCCTAGCACTTTGGGAGGCTAAGGCAGGTGGACTGCTTGAGTTTGAGACCAGCTTGGGCAACATGGTGAGATCTTGTCTCTACAAAAACTACAAAAATTAGCTGGGCGTGCATGTGCCTGCAGTCGCAGCTATTTGGGAAGCTGAGGTGGGAGGTTGGCTTGAGCCCAGGAGGTGGAGGTTGTAGTGAGCTGAGATCATGCCACTGCACTCCAGCCTGGGTGACAGAGCCAGACACTGTCTCAAAACAAAACAAAAAAAATCAATTGTACTTCTGTATTTTAGCAATGAATAACCCAAAATTAAAATTAAAAATGCAAATGCTTTTACAATTGCATTAAGGAATATTAGGGATAGATCTGAAAAAGATGTGAACCATATATTGAAAACTATAGAATATTACTAGCAGAACATAAGGAAGACCTAAATAAATGGAATGATACACTCTATTCATGGGTCAGGAGGCTAAATGTTGGTAAGATGTGGTTCTCCTTCAATTGATATATAGAGTGAATACAATTACAATAAAAATCCCAGGGAGTTTTTAAAAATAGAAATTGATAAACTTTATAAAATTCATGTAGAAATAAAATCTACCTAGAATAACCAAATAACGTTGAAAAAGAAAAACAAAGTCGGAAGACTGGCACTATATGATTTCAAGAATTATAAATCTACAGAAATAAAAACAACATGGGACTGGTGCAGTGGCTCACACCTGTAATCCCAGCACTTTGGGAGGCCGAGGCAGGCAGATCACTTGAGGTCAGTAGTTCGAGACCAGCCTGGCCAACATGGTGAAACTCCGTCTCTACTAAAAATACAAAAATAAGCCAGGCATGGTGGTAAGGCACCTGTAATCCCAGCTATTCAGGAGGCTGAGGCGGGAGAATCATTTGAACCTGGGAGGCGGAGGTTGCAGTGAGCCAAGATCACACCACTGCACTCCAGCCTGGGCAACAGAGCGAGACTCCATCTAAAAAACAAAACAAAACAAAACAAAACAAAACATAGTTTTCGCAAGATGATAGACAAATAGATCAACAAGGAAGAACGAACAGCCCAGAAATAAATCCATGCATATTTGGAAAACTAATTTTGACAAAGGTTCAAAGGCAATATAATAGAGAAAGGATAGTCTTTTCAACAAATGATGCTGAGAAAATTTGATATCCAAATTAAAATTTTAAAAGAACTTGGATCTATACCTTGTATATAATATACACAAAAATGAACACAAAGTGGGTCACAGACCTAAATGTTAAATCCAAAACTTTAAAATAGCTACAAAAATACATAAGAGAAAATCTTTATGACCTCATGTTAGGCAAAGATTTCTTGGACACAACAATAACAGCATAATCCATTAAAAAGTTATAAATTGGACTTCTTCTGAATTAAAAATTTCTGTTCTTCAAAAGACACTGTTAAGAAATGAAAATACATGCAAGAAACTAGCATAAAATTGTTCAAAACAATATATCTTATAAAGAACTTGTATCCAGAATATACATTTTTAAAAACGCTCGAAACTCAATAAGAAAACAAGTGGCCCAAAAATAATCGGTAGAAGATCCAAACAGACACTTCATCAAAGAAGACATGCAAATGGCAAACAAGCACATGAAAAGGTGCTCAACATCATTATTCCTTAGAAAAATGTAAACTAAAACCACATAAGATGCTATTACAAACCTATTAGAATGATCAAAATTAAAAAGATTAAACACACCAACTATGGCAAGAATGTGGAGAAACTAGAACTCTCATAAACTACCGATGGAAAACAGGTTGACAGTTCTTTGAAAGTTAGACATGCATTCACTACAAGATGCCACCATTCCCATCCTAGGTTCTTACTCAAAAAAAATGAATGGATCTGTCCATACAAGAACTTGTACATGAATGTTCATAGCTTTATCTGTAATCTTCAAATACTGGAAAACAACCAAGTATCCATCAAAATGTTGAATAGAAAAACTGTAGTATATCCATCTGATGGAATACTGCTCTGCAATAAAAAGAAATGAACTATGGATATATTAAATATATGTTACAGCATGACTGAATCCAAAAATAATTTTGTTGTGTAAAAGAAGTCAGACAAGGCTGGGCATGGTGGCTCACGCCTGTGATCCCAGCACTTTGGGAGGCCGAGGTGGGCAGATCACCTGAGGTCGGGAGTTTGAGACTAGCCTGACCAACATGGAGAAACCCTGTCTCTAAGAAAAATACAAAATTAGCCGGGTGTGGTGGCACATGCCTGTAATCCCAACTACTAGGGAGGCTGAGGCAGGAGAATCTCTTGAACCCAGGAGGCAGAGGTTGCGGTGAGCTGAGATCATGCCATTGCACTCCAGTCTGGGCAACAAGAGCGAAACAGCATCTCACAAAAAAAAAAAAAAAACAGTCAGATAAAAAAGATTGCATACTACTTTATTATTTCATTTATATAAAATTCTAAAATATGCAAACGAATCCTTAGTTTCATTAAACAGATCAGTTGTTGCCTGAGGATGGAGGAGTGGAGTGGAAGGATTAAAAAAGGGTTATGAAGAAACTCTTCGGGGTGATGGCTATGTTCATTATCTTAATTGGGTGTTGTTTTCATGTGTCTATTTATAGTCAAAGCTTATCAAATTGTACATTTCAAATATGTACAACTTGCTGTGTGTCAATTATACTTCAATAAAACTTTTTAAAGTTAGTTTCTCAGCCACAATACCCACATTCAAGTGTTCAGTAGCTACACGTGACTAGTGGTTACCACAGTAGACCTTTCTAATGTAGAATATTTTCATAGTCACAAAAAGTGAAAATGGACAGTGGTGCCCTAGAGTTTCAGGAAGAAGCTTTCTGAGAATATATAGACTGGAGAAAGGTGAGGAAGGCACCCAAGAGGAGAAAAACCAATGCCTGCAGATGGAGGGTTGTCCAGCTGTCAATCCCCTGATGGAGCTGAGTAACATGAGTTATAGCGAGTCAGCTTCAGGAGTTCTGGTTTCCTGTATCCTTTCTCAGAACCCACAAATAAGCATTTATAATGGATAACTCTTGGTTTTTCAGCGGCGGAAAACACATCTACTGCAACCACTGTGGAGCTAGAAAGAATTATTAGGTGAAGCTTAATTACTTCAGAGATTGTAAAACTGATGCAGGAAGAATATGGGGTCTTGAGATCTAAGAAAAGAATTAAGCTCCACAAATTGATAGGTCTTAGAAGATACAGCTTAACGCTGCTGCTATTAGCACTGTTTATGTCTGCTGGCAGGAAAACATTTACACACTTTTCCTAGGAATAAAATTCCCAGTTTCAAAGTACACATGCCAGGTGGCACTTAGCAACAAACTGACATGCAGAAGGACTAGGAATAGCTCTGCTTTTCGATGTATGAGCTATTTTAATAATCCTGGATTTCTGAGCTGCATGCTTCTTTGGATGTATATTTGCTTCCTCTCTCCAGTCTCTTGTGCACATTTGCCTTCTGCTTGTCAGGATTGTTTCTCTTTACAGCCACTCCCGGAAAGTTTCACTATAACATCACCTATTGTTTGCGAGGTGTGTATTTTCCCATTAGTGTAGAGCCATGTAAACTCATTGTCCTTGTTTTTTATTCCCTTTTAGAGGTCATCCTTCTCCCTGAACACTAGTATCTTTAGAATCCCTCAGATTTCTGCTGTTCACCATTACTATGGCTTCCACTTTCAACCCAATCATCAACCAAGAACTAAATCACCAGTCCCTGGAGAAAGAAGGAAGGATCAATTACACCCCCAGCTCCAATATGTGCTTCATATTAAAAAAAAAAAAGCTTACTCTCATTAATCAACAATCAATATATTTGGGTGTGGGAAGTGGTGTAGTATGTAAGAGACAGGGTGACGGAGGGCAAACAAGAACTAGATAATCATGATTTTGTCTTCATTAACATACATAATAAACTTCCAAATTAAAGGTATCAGATTGCCTCCAAGCTCTGAGTCATTAGATAAGAATTCAATTAAAGGATGAGTTTTGTTCCTAAATTTAATGAAGAGGCAGTGCTGGATTTTGCTACTTGTTTCCTGGGAATATGAACGTGAAAGAATGTGAATATATTCCTTGCAGTTTATTAGAATGCCAGAGACTTGTCTCCCTAGACATTGAAGGGAGAACCTGTCATCTGTGGTAAGTTTTTTCCCAAATGGGAAGACATTAGAAGACCTATATTTATAACAAAATTATTTAAAATTTTAATGTTCAGAGTTTTTCTGAATCTCATTATATTGGAAAAATAGACCCAAATTTGTCCTCTGTGACTTTGCTACAATAGCAGCAAACATGTAATAATTGCTGAGGTATCTAAGGTAAAACAAAATTTTTTTTTTTTTTTGAGATGGAATCTCACTCTGTCTCCCAGGCTGGAGTGCAGTGGCGCAATCTCAGCTGACTGCAGGCTCTGCCTCCTGGGTTCATGCCATTCTCCTGCCTCAGCCTCCCAAGCAGCTGGGACAACAGGTGCCCACCACCACGCCCGGCTAATTTTTGTATTTTTACTAGTGACGGGGTTTCACTGTGTTAACCAGGATGGTCTCAATCTCCTGACCTCGTGATCTGCCCGCCTCAGCCTCCCAAAGTGCTGGGATTACAGGTGTGAGCCACCGCGCCAGGTGGGTAAAATTATTTTTAAGTTTAACTAACATTTGTTGAATGCTTACTAAGTGCCAGGCATTGTTCTAAGAACTTTATAAATATTAACTCATTTTAATCCTTACAGTAATTGTTCTTATTATTATTACCTCCATTTCAAAAATGAGGAAATTGAGGCACAGAAATGACTTGCCCAAAATCACGCAGAGAGTGAGTGGAAGGGCCAGGATGAATTAAACTCCTGGAAATTGAGATTGATGGAGAAGATTTAACATACACATTTTGTCTATAGATAAAATTATTGCACTGTATTTGTGCTACTTAAGCTTTCCTAAAAATTCAAAATCGACAAAAATTAAAATTAATCATCAGGTATATTTTATTCTAATCCACTTAGACCATCACACTGTTTTACAGGACTTTGCTGAAGTAGAAATCTCCAACTTTAAAAGGCCAAGTACTTTTTTCTCAACCTGAGGAAAATGCCTAACAGAATCAAAGTTTTCTTCTCAGATATTTACATTATTTATAATTAAAATTTTAAGGCTGCAAGTGATAAAAACATTGCATAGAAAAAATGATTTCAATTTAGTTCAGAAAAAAATATCGTGCATATCAAAAAAAACACTCTACAACATTAATACGTTTATTGAAACGATGAAATGATTAATAATTTCCCAATGTTTTCTAATAAATAGCTGCATTTAAAATAAGCTTAAAACATTTAAATCCTTAAAGGACAGCATAAGATTTTTGGAAACTTCATCTATTCTACCTAAAATGGTTTTTAAAAATCAGATGTTAGTTGGAAAGCAGACATTTCTGACCAGCAGTATTAGAAAACTGGTGGGAAGAATTATAATCTTGAGGAACTCCCTCTATCCCTGAAGCTCTTCAGGAGAAACACAAACTCTTCTGTCTGGTGGTTCCAGAACTGAGACATTCTCTCCCAAGGCTGCAATGCTCTTCCAAGGGCCATGGACATTAACTCAGAAGAGTTATTTTTGCATTCCATTGCCTCATGCTGAGAAACAAGTAGAAAAAGAAAAACTATCCTACTAAAAAGTTAATTTGACCTCATCTTCCACTACTCACTATTGGCTCAGTGACGTTAAATTTCTCACAGATGTTCAAATAAACCATCACACATACCTTTTCCTTTCCTTAAAATACCTTTTCTCTACTTTCATTTCCACTTGAAAATTCCTTCTCATCTTCAAAGTCTGCTTCATGTGTCACCTAACCTATGTAAAGTCTTTTCCATCCCCTCAAGGCAGAGTCTTTGCATCCAGGTATAGGAACCTTCTGGGTCCAAGACCCAGCCAAGATCCCAGGAGACAATGTACTAGGGGGAAACAGAGTATGTGCAAGAAAGAAGGACTCTATGGGTCCCAAATCCAGCAAGTATAGAGAAATCAAGATAAAATAGCCTCTGGAAGCCAAATAGAGGAATGCCAAAGTCTATGTATTCAATAGCTCCAGAAGAAGTGCAGAAGTTGTAGGAGCAGGAGCCACAGAACCTACATAGGGTCACAGGGAGCAGGGATAAGTGAAGAAAGAATGTCCATTCATTTCACACACACACACACACATGCACATGCACACACACTCCTTGCATCTATGAAGGCGTCATGCTAGCACTGTGGGGATTACAGAGATAAGACAATAAGACATAGTATTCACTTTTTCAGAAGCTCACACTCTATTTGGAATATTTTTTTAAAGATCATTAGTTACTTTGTTAAAAGTTAAATGTAATAAGCACCATACATGAGAGCAAAAACAATATTTTTTTGGAAGATAAGCACTTGATTCCAGAATCCAAGAGCAAACATGACACTGAGTGGTCCCTGCTATAGCATCCATGTGGAATGCGTGGAAGAGCATGGGCTTTGGAGATGGGCAGATTCGTGTCCAAATCCCAGCTTGCCACTGCTTTGTCCTGTGATCTCTGTCAGGTTACTCTGAGAATAATGCCTTCCTAGTATTGTTGTGAAGCCCAAACAAGAAGATACTTGACCTAATGAAGGCACTCATTGAAGGTTGGTTTCCTCTCTTCCTCTTGTCTTTGGGAGAATCGGACCAGAATGCTCACTCTGCAGACCACCAGGTGATATGCCCTGGGAATAGCAAGAGAAGTAGCACACGTAGGAAGCCAGGAGCACTCTTCTGAGTGTGGGTTCCCTGGACTGTCAGGAACTACCTTGCTTCTTGGCCCCTAAATCCTTACTTCTACTTACTTCCTCCACCCAGAGGCTCAGCTTCATCCACATTATACACACACACACACACACACACACACAAATGCACATATGTGTGCGTGCACACACACATACACTTTTCATCCTGTGACTGTTACCCAGACTCTTGGATGGGCTCTAACCTGTTGCTAGCCTCAAAGCCAAGGCCTGTGATTCTTGTTGCTTCTGTCTTTATCTGGGTTCCTGATACTGTGCCTGACTTCTGAGTGTCTGATCATGTTTTGCTTCCCTAAGAATAGCTCCCTGCACCTTGCTTAGTGGTCCTCCCTGGACTCAACCTGGGCTTAGACCAGCTTACTATGAAGAATGCTTAGCCAGGCCCCCTCCTCAACACCCCGGCCTATTTTCTCTAGGGCTCTAGTTTGTTCCTTGAGAGGAAAAAAAATAATACGTAATGTCTGAAAGATTTCCATAATCAGGTTGAAATAAATGCATAGAGGAAACAAATCCAAAAGATTCCAAAAATATCTCTGGAGAAGTAAAAATATGTAATCCTCCAGTGACCAAGTTCTGTCACCATGACCAAAATATCTTGCCACTATTCCTGACTCTCCATCTGCATTGCCAGCACCTTTTCTTGCAGACACTGCTGTGATAACTTACCAACTGGTCTTCCCACCTCCAGCGTGACCTTCTTCTGATCCAAGAATCTAATAATTCAAATGTTTAAGGAGAAGAAACAAGAAACACAAATGAGTGGCCGGGGCTGAATGTAATTACATATGTAAACACAGTGCAAATAGTGGATTGAGAGGAACAAGAAAGCACTTGCACCATATTTAGGAGGCACCCACTCCTCAGCTATACCTCATAGTTTAGTTAGCTTCCTCATGCATTTCCAGGAATGCATGCCAGTCTTTCTAGAATATCCTTTTTTTTTTCCAAAGAAAGATACCCTAAAGTTCAGACTTTTATGTTAAAAAAAGCCCAAGTGCTGACTGCATTTTTTTCTCTTTTTGATCTAATAAAACTCCTTACATACCTTAGCTGTATGAAGTTGAGTTTTTGTCACGAACAAACCAAATTTAATAATGAATACAATTCTTTAATGAGCTGATTACATGGCTGTCTTCCAAACACAGTTGTGAATTCTCAGAGTCAAGAACTGTGTCAAAGTCACCTCTGTATCCCTGGTGCTTCATAGTGGCTGGCACCAAACTTGAATTTAATTATTTACAAATGAATGGATAGATGGATAAATATATACTCTTTGAAGACCTAAGAGCAGAGAATTAAAATTCCAAAATAATAAGCTGTAGGGGGATTTAGTTCTTGAAATTGTAAGAAAATCTCATTGAAACAGATATTTATGTTTCTTATTCAGGCTCCAACCTCCTTCAAGGAAGGAGGGCTTGCATCTGAGACCTCAAAGGCTACCATCTGTGTTGACCCCTCATGAGAATGGGCAGTCAGTTAACAAAATGTCAATGCATTCAAGCAGAATGAGCACAAAACTCTTATTTCCTTGGGGTATAAATTTACTTGGAGTAAAAAGGCAAGTAATCATCTAGTCTTCCTGGATACAAGGACAGATTAAAGAGGCTTTAAGAAACAAAACAAAACAAAAAAGCTTTAAGTTTACCATTGTGGATAATGTCTTGTGTAATAAGAGGCAATTACACACTTGTGCCATTGTCAGAGACCATTTCTATGCCCAAGGTTGTTCTTCCATCTTGCTAACAGTCGTTCATTGTTTACAAGGAACTGCTTGCTATATTAGATGACTTTGTAAAGGATTGACCTCGGACTGTTACTGCCAGATGTGCACAAAGCCTTCCACTGTATGTGTGAAAAATAAATATCCTCTCCATTTTCTTTCCTAAGCCCCAGTTTCCCCTGCCTGACACACCAGAACAAATTGATGGTCACCTTTGGAAAGGTGTTGGCATACAGCTTGTTAGAGTGGAAGGGCAGCTCTCAATTATCTAGTTGAAACTTCTAACTTTAAGATGATAAAAACAAAGTCCCAAGAAGGTCCTATCCACCTAGGGCCCATAGCTAGTTGCTGGATATACCTGACCCAGCCTGGCAGTTATTGGTATATTCACAAAACTGAAACTCTAATTATGCAGTTTTTCTGACCTTGAGATATAAAATGCCATTCCTCTAAAGGGCATTCGATACATTAGCCAAATTTCAACAGTTAATTTACAAGTGAGCAATTTTGATTTTCAGATCTTGTTATCGGGGGAAACGTCTGGACTTTATAACCACCTGGCCTAAAGCAGTCAAGTCACGAATGCTCTTTTTTCCTTTATTAAATCCACACTTCAGAACATTGCATTGGGAGGTCAGAAGTCCCTCTTCTCTGCCTGGAGCTCAGAAGCACTTGCAGCTGAGGCAATTCCTGCTTCAGCCTGCTGAACCTTGGGGGTGAGAAATAGAAGACTGCTTCCCAAGCTGAGATTATTGTTAGCACACCAAGTATTAAGGACAGCTCCAGGGAGCTTTGAGAGAACTTCCTGCAAGCTTTTGTTTGCATGCAACTCTGAATCATAAGGTACTGGAAAACACATAGCTTCAAAAGCATTCTTTGCTGCTGCTTGCAGCATGGGCAAGCTGCCTTTACGGACTTGGGGTATCCTTTCCCAAAGATGTTATGAATGCTTGTAAAATAAAATGGTAGCCAGAGAAATGCTACTGTCTGCTAAATCTCAAGCTGTTATTACAGAAAAATAAGCTTCCTGGAGATCCCCTACACTGATTATCATCGATTTCTCATCAGTAAGTTTGTCACAGCCATGATGTCTTTAAGGAATGCCTGGGTAGCCTTTGTAATAGGCAGGTACCTAAACATGCCAATTTAATGAGTATCTGCATAATTGCAAAAATATCTATGAAGACCTTTTTCTTCCTTCATAACCCTGCCATTTGCCACCATGAAGAAAAACGCATCTCACATGAGCCAGGTCAGCCCTGCATAACTCTATGAAGAAACAACAATCTTTTCCTGTTTGTCACATTTCTATGGCCCTTCTTGCCTTCTATTCCCCTATTACCATGATCTTTGTGCTATGTTTTTCCGGCCCTCAGGAACCCCCAGATTCAACAACATCTCCATGATCCCAAAGTCTCCCAACTTCACCCCTACTACCACTCAGACATGTTTTCTCCTGCATAACTTCTCTTTCAGTGGGCAAATAACTAGTTAATCTGGGAAACAAAACTGATGTCTCCCGAACTTTTGTCATTTCTCAGTCATCTTCTTAATTTTCACTGTATTCATAAACCACCACTTGCATTGTTGACCTAATATTTTTATTTAAATTGACTCACTTTTTAAATGTAAACCATTGCTTTAATTTAATTCCAATCAATATCTGTGAAATTATAGGTTTGATATGTTGTTTATTTTAATGTGTATTAAGACTACTAAAAAATAGTCATTGATGTACTACTAAAATTATCTTACGTTCCAATGGTGGTATATTTCTGAAACTTTGCAAAGCAGTAAATTAAATTAAACCCTTGGCTGCTATTGGCCTAGAAAGTCTCCTCTTCTGAATAAGAATTGCATTTTAATGGAAACCTTGTATATATATACACACTATATATATATATATATATATATAGAGTGTGTGTGTGTGTGTGTGTGTGTATATATAGTTTTTACTTTGAACCCAACTGAAGGATGGCAGGAAAATGATGTAGTGGAAAGCATATAAATTTTTAAGCTGGAAAGAGGCAACTTGTTCTCAATTTATATTACACTATTTTAATTACACTATTTAATTACACTATTTAATTTTAATTACACTATTTAATTACACTATTTTCTAACATCATTGCTGCCCTTCCTTACTGAGCCCATCTTCTTAGGCCCTGGGAAAAATGCAGCTTTGTCCTCTTCCAGGGCATGAATGTCAGCCCTAGAGTATCTGGACAGATCGGATTAAGAAAGAAAGGTTTGTATTGGGGTCTTCAGGATTTTCCAGAGATTCCACTGGAAACTGGGGTGCCATTCTATGTCCCACTCCCTGCCCTGCCCTGCCCTTGTCTATGGAAGGATCATACTATCACCCCTTATATTGACATGTGACTTTCATGTAACTTGCTTTGGCTAATAAAATGTGAGAGTAAGGAACATGTGCTGCTGCTGAGTGGAAGCCTTAAGAACCACCTCATGAATCTGCCATCAAGTTCAACTGCGTTTTTTTAAAGGCTCTATTTCCACTCATGAGTGACCACCATGTCAGTCCTCCAAGAGCATCAACTAGTGTGAGTTACAAGGGGAATGGAGGGGACCCTTTAATCCAGTGAGTCAGCTTTGTGGAAGCTAGTTATGAGAGCTGCCCTTATTTCCTTTTATTAATGATTAGAGTTATACAATATTTTCATAAACATTTTTTAAAGTTATGTTGGATTTTATGAGCCACAGTTTTAATGACCATATTATACAAATGTATTGAACAGCTTACACAGTAGAGAACCAAGTCTTTCCTAAATTTGCAAAGCAATTATAACACATTGTTTGTTAAGTTTTATAACATGATCATATTTTCATCTTCTTATTTTTACTAGAAAATTGAGCTTCTCTTGGTTTTCTATATAGAATAATTCCTATACTAGAATTTCAGGTCAATTCTATTCTCACTGGTCTTGGCTGCAAAGGTAAATCTCTTTGTCACAATCTATCCCCATTCTCAGAAAGACAAACCAGCTCAGGTCAGATTTTGCCACAGTCAATGTTTTTAGGAAGCTTGAATGAGTTAGAGCACTCCAAATCAACCTTTTTTGATTCTGCTATGTCATTGAATAGAAAATGTTTCTTACCTATTATGTGCCTACCTTAAACATACTCTCTTAAGACATAAGTTTTTCTTTTTCTTTAAAATTGTAAACAATGTCAACTTAAAGAATAGTATAATGAAGAGTATAAAGAACTGAATACCCTACACTCCAAAATCCCACTCAGATTTCCCCCAATATTTCAATAATGTCTTTCATAGGTAAAGGATCCAGTCCAGGATCCTTTGAACCCAGTTGCCTCATCTCTCTAGTCTCTTTCAGTGTGGAACTATTCCTCAGTCTTTCCTCATTTTCATGAATTTTAAGGTTGTAGGTAGGTCATTTTGTAGAATATCCTTCAATTTGAGTTTGTTTTACATTTTGCCATATTTTAACTTTGATCATTTGATTAGGTAAGTTTATGTTTAGGCTATACTCATGCTGACAATTACTCCCCTCCACTATGTCTGGATGTGGCAGGCAGAGCAACAAGGCTTGCACTGAGGCCAAGACCCAGCCCTCCTGGGTTAGTATCCAGTTCTTGACAGGTTGTGTGCACCTCCTGCTCTTCAAGGGCAATTACTATGACAAAGTAAGGGCTGATATGCCAGTGTGCTTAGTAGTGGTGTTGGAGTGCCTGACTACTGAGATTCTGGAGTTAGCAGGCAATGGGACCTGTGACAACAAGAAGATATGTATCATCCTGCACCACCTGCAGCTGGCCAGTTGCAATAATGAAGATCTCAACAAGTTGCTAGGTAAAGTCATTCTCACACAGGTGAGTGTCTTGCCCAACATCCAGGCCATGATGCTGCCCAAGAAGACTGAGCGTCACCTCAAGGTAAAGGAAAAGTAAAGTATTAATAATAACACTGCCTTATAAACCAAAGGCTCTTTGCAGAGCCACCTTAAAAAAAAAGGTCTTTTGAAATAAACCAGTTAAAGAAAAAAAGAATAAAAAAGAAAAAAAAGGCTACAGGACTTATGGGACATCATTAAGAGAATAAATGATCATATTACCAGAATTTCAGAAGAAATAAAGGTGAAAAGGGCATACGAAATCTATTTAATCTAGTAATAGCTGAAAACTCCCCAAGTCTTGGGAGAGATATGGATATCCAGACCCAGAAATCTCAAATATCCCCAAATATATTCAACCAAAAATGTCCTCTCTGAGGCACATTATACTCAAACTTTCAAAAGGCAAAGACAAAGAAGTTTTAAAATAGTAACAGAAAGTATCCAGTCACATTTCACGGAATCCTCATTAGATGAACAGAAGATTTCTTAACAAAAGCATACAGGCCAGGAGAGAATGGGATGATACATTCAATGTATTGAAAGAAATAAACTGTATTTGTCCATTCTCATGCTGCTATAAAGAACTGCCTGAGGCTGGGTAATTTGTAAAGGAAAGAGGTTTAATCTAACTTACAATCCTGACGGAAGGGGAAGTAAACACGTTCCTCTTCATATGGTGGCAAGAGAGAGTAGTGCAGAACTAAGAGGGTAAAAGCCCCTCATAAAACTATCAGATCTTATGAGCACTCATTCACGACCATGAGAACAGTGTGGGGGAACTGCCCCCATGATCTAATCACCTCCCACGAGAGCCCTCCCCCAACATGTGGGGATTATAATTCAGATTACAATTTAAGATGAGATTTTGGGTGGGGACACAGCCAAATCATATCATATACCCAACAAAGCTATCACGCAGACATGAAATAGAAGTAAAATCTTTCATGAATAAGCAAAAACAGATAATTCATCACCACTTGACCAGCCTTAAAAGAAATGCTTAAGGGAGCACTGTATGTGGAAGCACAAGGACAATAACTACAGTAATGACAACATACAAAAGTATAAAGCTCAAATTGTATATCTTTGAACAGATACACAAATAAGAAAGATAACAATCAAATATTATCACTACAGAAAACCATCAAACTCCAAAGGTAAATAACAGGCAAGAAAGAAAAGAACAAAGGTATATAAAATAACCAGAAAACAATTAACAAATGACAGGAGTAAGTCCTCACCTATCAATAATAATTTTGAATGTAAATGGATTAAATTCCCAAATTTAAAAATATAGATTGGCTGAATGAATAAAAGACACAGATCCAACTATATGCTAACTATAAGAAACTCACATCACCTATGACACACATATTTTCTTTGTCTGAAAGGATAAGGGATAAAGCCAGGCACGGTGGAATATTCCTACAGTCCCAGCTAAAAGGGAGGCTGAGGTGGGAAGACTGCTTGAGCCCAGGAGCTCACGGCTGCAGTGAGCTATGATTGTGCCACTGTACTTTAGCCTGGGCAACAGAGCATGGCCGTGTCTGAAAAAAAGAAAAAGAAAAGAAAGAAAAGAAAGGGATGAAAATAGGCATTCCACAAGGCGGAAACCAAAAATGAGCAGAAGTAGCTATATTTATATCAAATAAAATGGATTTTAAGTCTAAAACTATATTTTTAAAAAGACAGAGAAGGTCATTATGTAATAATAAAGAGATCAACTCAGCAAGAGGATAAAGCAATTGTAAATATATACTCACGTAACACTAAAGCAAATATATATGTGTGTGTATATATATATATATGTAGGGGGAGATAGACTTCAATACAATCATAGCTGGAGACTTTCATACACTACTCACAGCATTGGACAGGTCATCTAGACAGAAAATCAAAAGAGAAGCACTCGATTTAGACTGCACTATAGACCAAATGGACCTAACAGACATTTATAGAACATGCCATCCAACACCTGCAGAATGCACATTCTTCTCATCAGCACATGGAACATTCTCTAGAATACACCATATGTTAGGCCAAAAAACCAAGTTTCAACAAATTTTTAAAAACTGAGATCATATCAAGTCTCTTTTCTGACCACAATGAAATAAAACTAGAAATCAATAACAAGAGAAACTTTAGAAACAGTACAAATACATGGAAATTAAATAACATGATCCTGAATGACCATGAGTCAATGAAGAAATTAATAAGGAAGCTAAAACATTTCTTGAAACAAATTACATCAAAATGCAACATACCAAAACCTATGAGACACAGCAAAAGCAATACTGGAAGGGAAATTTATAGAAAAAAAAAAAACCTTCATCAAAAAATAGAAAGATTTCTAAAAACAATCTAATAATCCTCCTCAAAAAACTAAAAAAAGCAAGAACAAACCAAACCCAAAATTAGTAGAAGGAAAGAAATAATATATATCAGAGCAGAAATAAACAAAACAGAGGCTAAAAAATCAATACAAGAGATTAACCAAATGAAAAGTTGTTTTCTTAAAAGATAAACAAAAATGCACAAAACTTTAGCTAGACTATCCAAGAAAAATGAGAAAAGATCCAAATTAATAAAATCAGAAAAAAGGATATATTACAACTGATACCACAGAAAGGTTCATTAGAGACTATTATGGAAAACTCCATACCAACGAATTATAAAACCTAGAGGAAATGAATAGATTGCTGACACATGCAACCCATCAAGACAGAACCAGGAAGAAATACAAAATCTAAACAGACCAATAATAAGTAACAAGGTTGAAGCAGTAATAAAACACCTCCCCAAAAAAGAAAAGCCAGGACCAGACGGCTTCAATGCTGTATTCTAACATTTAAAGAAGAACAAACACCAATTTTCCTAAAAATATTCCAAAAAGCTAAAGAGAGGGAATGATTTTATACTCATTCTATGAGGCTAACATTACCTTAATACCAAAGCCAGACAAAGACACGCCAACAAAAAGAAAAGTACAGGCCAAAATCCCTGATAAATGTAGATGCAAAAATCCTCAAAACATATACCAGCAAACCAAATCCAACAGCACATCAAAGTATATACCATGATCAAGAGGGATGTATCCCCCAAATGCAAGGATGATTCAAAATATGCGAGTCAATAATATGTGATCTATTTCATCAACAAAATGAAGAATAAATACCATAGAATCGTCTCAATAGATGCAGAAACAGCATTTGATAAGATTCAACATTTCTTCAGGATAAAAACTCAAAACAAATTAAGTATAGAAGGAGTATATCTCAACACAACAAAGGCCATAGATGACAGATCCACCACTGACAGCATACTGAATGGGGAAAAGTTGGAAGCTTTTACTCTGATAATTAGAACTAAACAAATACACTCACTTTCACCACTCTTATTTAAAATAGAACTGGAAGTTCTAGCCAGAGCAATTAGACAAGAGAAACGAATAAAGTACCTCCAAATTGGAAAAGAGAAAGCCAAATTGTTCCTGTTTTCAGATAACTTGATCTTATATACAGAAAAAACTAAAGACTCCACCAAAAAACTCAGGACTGATAAATGAAGTCACAGGATACAAAATCGACATTCAAAAATCAGTAGCATCCCTATACATAAACAACAAACTAGCTAAAAAAGAAATGATGAGAAACATCATCAATGAAATGATGAGAAAGAAACAAGGACTACCATGTGGTCCATTCATTCCACTTCTGGATATATATCCAAAAAAAGGAAATGAATATATTGAAGAGTTATAGAATCAACTTAATTGTCCATCAATAGATGAATAGATAAAGAAAATAGGATACTATTCAGCCATAAAAAGAATAAAATCCTGTCATTTGCAGCAACATGGATGAATCTGGAATCATGATGTTAAGTGAAATAAGCCAAGTACAGAAATACAAATATTACATGTTCTCACTCATATGTAGGAGCTAAGAATGTATTATCTCATGAAGATAGAAAGTAGATTGCTGGTTACCAGAGGCCAGGAAAAGTAGGGAGAAAGGAGGAGTGAAGAGAGATTGATTAATGGGTACAAATAAACGGAAGAAGAAATAAAACCTAGTGTTCGATAAATCAGTAGAGTCACTATACTTAACAATAATCAATTGTACATTTCAAAATAGCTAGAAGAGAATAACTTGAATGTTTCTAGCATAAAGAAAATACACATATTTAACATGATCAGTAGCTCAATTATGCTGAATTGATCTTCCCACATTATATGCATGTATTAAATTATCACAGATACCTGAAAATTGGTACTTTTCTTTTTTTTTTTTTTTTTTTTTTGAGACCGAATCTCGCTCTGTTGCCCAGGCAGGAGTGCAGTGGCATGATCTCGGCTCACTGCAACTTCTGCCACCCAGGTTCAAGTGAGTCTCCTGCCTCAGCCTCCAGAGTAGCTGGGACTATAGGTGCCTGCCACCATGCCCAGCTAATTTTTGCATTTTTAGTTGAGACGAGGTTTCACTATGTTGGCCAGGCTGGTCTCAAACTCCTGACCTCAGGTGATCCGCCCACCTCGGCCTACCAAAGTGAGTACATTTATTATGTGTCAATAAAATATATAAAACAGAAAAGAGATACGATTCTGAAAAGAGAAGAAAGTGACGGAGTCTATGGCTTCTATCCAGACATAAGAAACAGCACTTTATTGGAGATTATATCTTATTGAAAAGCAATTTATTTCTGGTATGGCATGCATATTAAACTTCCTTCTTGTTGGCACATTTAATCCGTTTTTAGAATCCTTTGGAATATTAAATTTCTAATGTTTGAAGCTAAACCAAAACTGAACACTTTCAGGGGACAGAGTTGAAGCAGATAGAGCATGCTGGAGGATTTTATAGTTATTCAAATGAGAGCTGGTGGTGGGAGCATAGGCTAGCGGGAGGAGCAGGCTGACTTGAAGGACAAGCAGGAGGAGATGAGCAGAACATGCTCACTGTGTAAGAAATGCAGAGGAATTGAGGATGACTTCTAAAATTTGAGCAGCTGGATGGTGTTGGTGCTATTTAAGGAGATGAGATTTGTGGATGGGAGAAAGGTTGGAGGAAGTGCAATTAGGAGTTGTGGCCTCTCTCTCTCTCTTTCTCTCCCTCCCTCCCTTCCTTCCTTCCTTCCTTCCTTCCTTCTCCATTCAGCCACTCTGTGTCTTTTAATTGGAAAATTGAGTCCATTTACATTCAGTGTCAACACTGATAAATAAGGGCTTGCCACCCTGACTTTGTTGCCCATTTTCTGGTTGCTTGTAACTTCCTCTATTCCTTTCTTTCTTTCTCACTGCCTTCCTTTGTGGTTAATTTATTTTCTCTGGTAGTATGTTTTAATTCATTGCTTTTTATTTTTAGTGAATCTATTATAGGTTTTTGTGTTGTGGTTACCATGAAGCTTACCAAAAAAATCTTATAGATATAACAAGTTATTTTAAAGAGATGACAACGTATCTTAGATCACAAAGAACAGAAGCCAACAAATAGAAAACTAAAAAACCTCTACACTTTAAATTCATCCTACCCACATTTTGACTTTTTGTCATCTCAATTTACATATTTTTATATTGTCTGTGTCTTACGAGATTGCATAGCTATCATTAGATTTGATAGATTTGTTTTTTAGACTTCATGCTAAAGTTATGAGTGGATTGCAGTCACAATTACAGTATTAGAGAAATCTGGGTTTGTCTATGTATTTACTTTTACCAGTAGGTTTTATACCTTCACATGTTTTCTTTTTGCACATTAGTGTTGTTTTTTTCAGACTGAAGAACTTCCTTCAGCATTTCTTATAAGACAGGTCTGGTAGTAGTGGTGGTTAAATTATCTCAGCTTTTGTTTGTCTGGGAAACACCTTATCTCTCCCTCACATTTGAAGAATAGTTTTGCTGGATACAGTATTCTTAAATAGCAGGGTTTTTTCTTTTTCAACACTTGCAAAATGGCATCTTATTCCCCACTGACTAATATGGTTTCCTTTGTAAAGCCTGTTGCCAGAAGAATTGGAGCTCCTTTATATGTTATTTGCTTCTTTTCCATTGCTTTTTTAGGATACTCTCTCTTTGATTTTTGAAAGCTTCATTATTATATGTCTTGGTCGTCCTATTTGGGTTGGATCTGTTTGGTGTTCTCTGACCTTCCTATATGAATATTTACATCTTCCTCAAGTTTTGGAAAGTTTTCTGTTATTATTTCTTTGAATAAGATTTCTACTCCTTGCTCTTGCTCAACTCCTTATTAAACACTAATAATCCTGAAATTTGGCCTTTTGAAGTAATTTTCTATATTGTGTAGGCAATTGTCATTCCTTCTCATTCTTTTTTCTTCCCTATGGATTTTCAAATAGCTTGTCTTTGATCTCACTTATTCTTTTCTCTGCTTGATCTGTTCTGCTGTTGAGAGCCTCAACTAAATTTTTCAGTTCGGCAAATGTATTTCTCAGATCCATGATTTCTATTGATTTGTTTTTATTATTTCAATCTCTTTGTTAAATTTATAATGTTAATATGTAATAAATTTATGAATTGCCTTTTCATGTTATCTTGATCACTGGGTTTCCTTAAAATTGTTATTATAAATTCTTGGTCAGAGAACTCATGTAGCATCATCTTGTCACAGTCAATCACTGGTTTCTTGCTTTGTGAGGTCATGGTTCTGTTTGCTTTTGTTTCTTGAGTACATACTTTTATATTTTCACATTGAAGTTTCAGTTATTTATTCCAGTTTTCTCTGTCTTGCTTGCTTTCATTTTCATTGGGTCTGTTTGCTCAGAGATTCTTTATAATTTACCTGTTAAATATTTTCCCCCACTGAGTTGGGAAAAATGATGCTGCTGCTGCAGCATTTGCTAAAAAGGAGACAGCAACTTAGTGATTTGACTCAGTTCTAGTAAATGATTGGAGCACTGCCCACCTGAAATGGGGGATGGCTTAAACGGATATTCCAGTAGTGTGGGATGGTTGGCTAAGGGTTTGTGTCCAGAGGAACTGTGGAACATACCTTTTACAGCATGGCTACTGAACAGCCACTCTGATTTGGTGTCTCTTTTGGTTGAGTTACAGAGGAGAATTTCCAGGGCTGGGGATGGGAGTCTAGCCTCCTCCTTTTGACTCTGCCTGTCTTCCAGGAATACTTCTCCTTTTAGGCACTCATAATATTTCCTATGGATTGAAGCAGAGACAGGTTTCCTGCCAGGGAACCCAAGATGGTGGAGAAGCTGATTGTCCACCTCGCTTTCACTTTTCAAAGTGTCAAAATCTTGAGTCGGGGAAATTTTCCACATACTTGATGCTGGGCAGATTGGGGATGGGGGAGTGGTGTCACAGATATGGGAAGTCCAATTCTCTTACTGTCAAATTAAAGTTTTTTAACTTCATTGTGGACCCAGGAGCTATCTCATCTTTATACTTGAGTTCTGGGATATTGCTAGTGATGATCTCAATACTGGGTATATATATATATATTCATTTTCTGTGGGGGAAGTGAAGCCAGCTTGCTTCTAAGCCATAATTTTTAAACCAAAATGACTTGAAGGGTATATTTCTTCCTATTTAAATAGTTCTACACAGAATAAGAAACTAAAAGTAATGCAGCAAAACAATAATATACTTCTCAAAATGCAGCTGAAAACAACCTGTTTCTTGAGAAAGATTGTGTGTATGTGTGCATACGTTGTGTACATATATCAGCTTTAAGAAGCATGTATTAAATATTGCAGAACGCAACATTTGCTTATGTTTAGACCTTCTGTTAAAGTTTATTTCACTTGTTTCTTATTTATTTAATAAGAGTTGTACAACTGCATGAAAGAAAAGAAGAATCATTTGTACAAATAACAGAAGACCTACCAATTTCTTATACTTCCTCATTCAAGCTCCTTTTATCTTAAAGGAGTGGTTTGGCAGTGAGTGTTTGAATGGAATGAATGGTCAACTTTGGTGGACAGAACATGCACATCTAATTTCCTTTTACACTGTAAGCACTCTATTTTTAGCAAAACTACAGAATGGCTTCTTCTGCCTTTGAATAGTGTTACAATGTTTGCACTGTTAGTCTTATCATAAGACAACCCTTCCCAGATGGTATTTATATCTGGCAGTATGATGTTTAGAATTAGCATTTAATTAATTATGCGTATTTAACAACTGCAATCCCACATAGATTCTATTACCTGGAATGCTACTGGATTGCTTACTATTTCAGATTCTTAGAACAAAAGGTATGTGCAGATATCCCCTTTTATTGTATCATTTTCAACGATGACGTTTTAAGTTCTTTTAAAATTTACCAGAAGTGCAGTTTGTGAAATTAGATCAATTCTACTCTGATACTGCCTTTGGTGAAAAAAGAAAAGAAAACAAGAATTTGAAGCTTCTGGAATACAAGCTAGACTCTGCGTATCACCTGGACATAATGCCTTATCACACATATGTCTTGCCTTTCCTTTACCTCAAGCTCTAAAAAGTTATTCCAGAGAATGGCAGAACCTTCCTGAGAGGGCATTTTAATTTTATCAAAATACCAACTGTCCTGTGGCCATGACAACGGCTTTCTTACCTCATGCAATTTCTCTGTACAGCCACATCAGCCTTAACCAAAGCTTTCAGTAGATTTTAAATTGAATCACTATAATTCGCTGGTGTTTTTTCTCCACAGTTCTTGGTACTGAATTATACAATTATTATATGTGTTAGAAAGTGGCTCCCTTTCAAGCTCCAGGGTAGGATAATGAGCAGAGAGAAATTTGAGCAGCCATTTACTTGTATATCCAGATAGAATATTTTTAAACCTTCCTATGGACATTGAGAATCAGAATCTCATGCTCGTAAGAATAAATTTCATAATCTTGGGTCAAGACTACAGACAATAGTCACCGACAGAGGAGACCAAAATTCATATATTTTTCACTTTTTTCCTTTCTCATTTTGTGTATGAAAATGCTACAGTAAGTAATGTCAGCTTTAATCTCAGACCACCCAATCCATTCTGTAGCCTGGATGAAGTTTCTAGACAAATGCAATCATGTCAATATCCAGTTTAAAATTATGCACAGTCCTCAAGATAAAGTCCAAATTCTTCAACATAAATTCAAAATATTTTTCCATTTGGCATCTGCCTAGATCAGTGGCCTTAATTCTTAACTCTCTTCTCCAGCCAAACAGAACAACTTTAAGGTTCTTAAACTTAGCCAAGTAGGCTTGGCATCCAAATTCTTTATGCCACCTAGGTATGCTTCCTCTAATCCCACATTCCTGGCCTGGATAACCCCTGTTCATCCTTCAAATCTCAACTAAGATGTGGTTTCTGATTGGAGGCAGAGCAAGATGGCCAAATAGAAAAGCTATTAATCATCCCCCCACAGGAACACCAAATTGAACAACTATCTATGCAAGAAAACACCTTCATAAGAACAACAACAGGCCAGGCACGGTGGCTCATGCCTGTAATCCTAGCACTTTGGGAGGCCAAGGAGGGTAGATCACCTGAGGTCAGGAGTTGGAGACCAGCCTGGCCAACATGGAGAAACCCCATCTCTACTAAAAATACAAAAATTAACCAGACGTGGTGGTGGGTGCCTGTAATCCCAGCTACTCAGGAGGCTGAGGCAGGAGAATCGCTTGAACCCTGGGGGTGGAGGTTGCAGTGAGCCGAGACCCTGCCATTTCACTCCAGCCTGGGCGAAAGAGCAAGACTCTGTCTCAAAAAATAAAAATAAAAAAAATAATAATAAAAGAACAACAAATGAGCAATCACAATACCTACTTTTAGCATAACAACAAGGAAAGACACATTGAAAAGGGTAAAAAAGATAGTCCTGCATTACCTGTACTACCCATCCTCCAACTCCATACAGGGCAGCCAAGAGACAGAATCTGTGTGCTTTGTGGGAGGGAGGGCAAAGTGAGAGTGGACTTTGCATTAGAGCTTAGTGTCGCCCTGTCACAGTGGAGCACAATATTGGCACCATTCTATGGGTACCCACAAAGGTAATATTTAGAGCAGCCCCGGGCCAGAAGGGAATTCCCCAACAGGAAGAGTCTGAATTCCAACCCGCTTCACCACTGGCTGATTAAAGTGGCCTAGGGCCCCAAATAAATTTGAGTGTCAGCCAGGCCATAGTGACTGCAATTTTTGAGTGAGCCCTGGTGCTGTGCTGGTCTTGGGAGCTGTGGTCACAGTGTGCCACCAGTTATAGTTTTTGACTTGTAGTCTATTTCACCTACTATAAGTATTGTCTCTTTTTATGTCTTTTGATATTGTTTATCTCTTCTTGTATTTATTATTTTTGATATAGTTATCTTTTAGTGTTTAAGGTATGAATGGATGTTCATGATGCTTGTGGACATTCATTAATGTCTGGGTATTGGAGAGTTAGATACGTATTCTAGTCTTCAGAGTCTGGCCTTGTTTGTACCCATTCTTCTTGCGAGGGCTCTCTAAAAATTCAAAGGGGATTGAGTGTTATCTAAACCTGTGGTTACTGCAGCACTTTGAGCACTAGGGGGTGCCCTAAGCCCAGGTATGCTGCAAATCTTGCAGACTACTGGATACATAGCCCTTGCTGGACCTGGGGAAGATACGGGATAATTTCCTGGGTTCCTAGGCAAAGTCACTTGCTCTCTTCCCTCTCTTTTTTATTTTTATTTTTTATAAAGGAGGTAAAGAAGGTCACTATATAATGATAATGGGGCTAATTCTTCAACAGTTTATAACAATTGTAAATACACATGCACCCAGCACCACAGCACCCAGATACATAAAACAAGTATTATTAGAGCTAAAGAGACAAAGTGAATCCCAATACAGTAATAGGTGGACGTCAGCACCCCACTTTCAGCATTACACAGATTATCTAGGCAGAAATCAGCAAGGAAACATTGGACTTAATCTGCACTGTAGACCAAATGTATCTAATAGACAATTACAGAACATTACATTCAACAGGCTCAGAATACACGTTCTTCTCATCAGCACATGTAGCATTCTCCAAGATAAACCACATCTTAGGCCATACAACCAGTAAAAACAAATTGAAAAAAAAAGTAGAAATCACATCAAGTGTCTTTTCTGACAACAATGGAATAAAACTAGAAATAAATAACAAAAGGAACATTGGAAACTATATATGTATAGTTGGAAATTAAACATCATGCTCCTTAACCAATCAGTCAGGAAGAAATTAAGAACATTAAAACATTTCTTGAAGCAAATAAAGATGGAAACATAACATTAAAAAACCTATGGAATACAGCAAAAGTATTACTAAGAGGGAAGTATATAGCAATAGATATATCAAAAAGTGAAAAGACTTCAGATAAAAACTTACTGATGCACCTCAAGGAACTAGACAAGCAAGAAAAAGCCAAACCCAAACTTAAGAGAAGAAAAGAAATAATAAAGATCAGAGCAAAACTAAATAAAATTGAGACTGAAAAAATACAAAAGAGCAACAAAACAAAAACTTTTTTTAATATAAACAGACAAAACTTTAGCTAACAAATAAGAAAGAGGGAAGACTCAAATAAATAAGATCAGAGATGAAGAAGGAGACATTGAGTTACCACAGTCATTCAGAAGAGCACTAGAGGCTATTATGAGCAACTATATGCCAATAAATTAGAAAATGTAGAAAAAAGTAGATAAATTTCTAGACATGTAAACAATGTACCAAAATTAAACCATAAAGAAATAGAAGGGGGTGGTTCCAAGATGGCCGAATAGGAACAGCTCCCGTCTACAGCTCCCAGCGTGAGCGACGCAGAAGACGGGTGATTTCTGCATTTCCAACTGAGGTACCAGGTGCATCTCACTGCGGCTCGTCAGACAGTGGGGGCAGGATAGCGGGTGCAGCCCATCAAGTGTGAGTCAAAGCAGAGCAAGGCATTGCCTCACCTGGGAAGCACAAGGGGTCAGGGAATTCCCTTTCCTAGCCAAGCAAAGCTGTGACAGATGGCACCTGGAAAATCAGGTCACTCCCACTCTAATACTGCGCTTTTCCAAAGGTCTTAGCAAATGGCACACCAGGAGATCCCATGCCTGGCTTGGAGGGTCCCACGCCCACGGGGCCTCGCTCATTGCTAGCACAGCAGTCTGAGATCGAACTGCAAGGCAGCAGCAAGGCTAGGGGAGGGGCGCCCACCATTGCTGAGGCTTGAGTAGGTAAACAAAGCAGCTGGGAAGCTCAAACTGGGTGGAGCCCACTGCAGCTAAAGGAGGCCTGCCTGCCTCTGTAGACTCCACCTCTGGGGGCAGGGCATAGCCAAACAAAAGCCAGCAGAAACCTCTGCAGACTTAAATGTCCCTGTCTGACAGGTTTGAAGAGAGTAGTGGTTCTGCCAGCATGGAGTTTGAGATCTGAGAACGGACAGACTGCCTCCTCAAGTGGGTCCCTGACCCCCAAGTAGCCTAACTGGGAGGCACCCCCAGTAGGGGCAGACTGACACCTCACACGGCCGGGTACTCCTCTGAGACAAAACTTACAGAGGAATGATCAGACAGCTGAATTTGCTGTTCAGCAATATTCGCTGTTCTGCAGCCTCCACTGCTGATACCCAGGCAAACAGGGTCTAGAGTGGACCTCCAGCAAACTCCAACAGATCTCCAGCTGAGGGTCCTGACTGTTGGAAGGAAAACTAACAAACAGAAAGGACATCCACACCAAAACCCCATCTGTATGTCACCATCATCAAAGACCAAAGGTAGATAGAACCACAAAGATGGGGAAAAAAGAGAGCAGAAAAGCTGAAAATTCTAAAAATCAGAGCACCTCTCCCCTCCAAAAGAATGCTGCTCCTCACCAGCAATGGAACAAAGCTGGACGGAGAATAACTTTGATGAGTTGAAAGAAGAAGGCTTCAGATGATTAAACTTCTCCCAGCTAAAGGAGGAAGTTCGAACCCATCACAAAGAAGCTAAAAACCTTGAAAAAAGATTAGATGAATGGCTAACTAGAATAACCAGTGTAGAGAAGTCTTTAAATGACCTGATGGAGCTGAAAACCATGGCACGAGAACTATGTGACGAATGCACAAACTTCAGTAGCCAATTCAATCAATTAGAAGAAAGGTGATTGAAGATCAAATGAATGAAATGAAGTGAGAAGAGAAGTTTAGAGATAAAAGAGTAAAAAGAAATGAACAAAGCCTCCAAGAAATATGGGACTATGTGAAAAGACCAAATCTATGTCTGATTGGTGTACCTGAAAGTGACAGGGAGAAGATGGAACCAAGTTGGAAAACACTCTGCAGGATATTATCCAGGAGAACTTCCCCAACCTAGCAAGGCAGGCCAACATTCAAATTCAGGAAATACAGAGAACGCCACAAAGATAGTCCTAGAGAAGAGCAACTCCAAGACACATAATTGTCAGATTCACCAAAGTTGACATGAAGGAAAAAATGTTAAAGGCAGCCACAGAGAAAGGTCGGGTTACCCACAAAGGGCAGCCCATCAGACTAACAGCTGATCTCTCAGCAGAAAGTCTACAAGCCAGAAGAGAGTGGGGGCCAATATTCAACATTCTTAAAGAAAAGAATTTTCAACCCAGAATTTCATATCCGGCCAAACTAAGCTTCATAAGTGAAGGAGAAATAAAATACTTTACAGACAAGCAAATGCTGAGAGATTTTGTCACCACCAGGCCAGCCCTAAAAGAGCTCCTGAAGGAAGCACTAAACATGGAAAGAAACAACCAGTACCAGCCACTGCAAAAATATGCCAAATTGTAAAGACCATCGATGCTAGGAATAAACTGCATCAACTAACAAGCAAAATAACTAGTTAACATCATAAGGACAGGATCAAATTCACACATAACAATATTAACCTTAAATGTAAATGGGCTAAATGCTCCAATTAAAAGACACAGACTGGCAAATTGGATAAAGAGTCAAGACTCATCAGTGTGCTGTATTCAGGAGACCCATCTCACATGCAGAGACACACATAGGCTCAAAATAAAGAGATGGAGGAAGATCTACCAAGCAAATGGAAAACAAGAAAAGGCAGGGGTCGCAATCCTAGTCTCTGATAAAATAGACTTTAAACCAACAAAGATCAAAAGAGACAAAGAAGGCCATTACATAATGGTAAAGGGATCAATTCAACAAGAAGAGCTGTCTTAAATAGATATGCACCCAATACAGGAGCACCCAGATTCATAAAGCAAGTCCTTAGAGATCTACAAAGTGACTTAGACTCCCACACAATAATAATGGGAGATTTTAATACCCCACTGTCAACATTAGACAGATCAATGAGACAGAAAGTTAACAAGGTTATACAGGAATTGAACTCAGCTCTGCACCAAGCAGAACTAATAGACATCTACAGAACTCTCCACCCCAAATCAACAGAATATACATTCTTCTCAGCACCACATCCCACTTAGTCCAAAATCGACCACATAGTTGGAAGTAAAGCACTCCTCAGCAAATGTAAAAGAACAGAAATTATAACAAACTGTCTCTCAGACCATAGTGCAATCAAACTAGAACTCAGGATTAAGAAACTCACTCAAAATCTCTCAACTACATGGAAATTGAACAACCTGCTCCTGAATGACTACTGGATACATAACAAAATGAAGGCAGAAATAAAGATGTTCTTTGAAACCAATGAGAACAAAGACACAACATACCAGAATCTCTGGGACACATTCAAAGCAGTGTGTAGAGGGAAATTTATAGCACTAAATGCCCACAAGAGAAAGCAGGAAAGATCTAAAACTGACACCCCAACATCACAATAAAAACAACTAGAGAAGCAAGAGCAAACACATTCAAAAGCTAGCAGAAGGCAAGAAATAACTAAGATCAGAGAAGAACTGAAGGAGATAGAGACACAAAAAATCCTTCAAAAAATCAATGAATCCAGGAGCTGATTTTTTGAAAAGATCAACAAAATTGATAGACCGCTAGCAAGACTAATAAAGAAGAAAAGAGAAAAGAATCAAATAGACGCAATAAAAAATGATAAAGGGGATATCACCACCGATCCCACAGAAATACAAACTACCATCAGAGAATACTATAAATACCTCTATGCAAATGAACTAAAAAATCTAGAAGAAATGGATAGATTCCTGGACACATACACTCTCCCAAGACTAAACAGGGAAAAAGTTGAATCTCTGAATAGACCAATAACAGGCTCTGAAATTGAGGCAATAATTAATAGCTTACCAACCAAAAAAAGTCCAGGACCAGATGTATTCACAGCTGAATTCTACCAGAGGTACAAGGAGGAGCTGGTATCATTCCTTCTGAAACCATTCCAATCAATAGAAAAAGAGGGAAACCTCCATAACTCATTTTATGAGGCCAGCATCATCCTGATAGCAAAGCCTGGCAGAGACACAACAAAAAAAGAAAATTTTAGACCAATATCCCTGATGAACATCCATGCAAAAATCCTCAATAAAATACTGGCAAACTGAACCCAGCAGCACATCAAAAAGCTTATCCACCATGATCAAGTGGGCTTCATCCCTGGGATGCAAGGTCGGTTCAACATACGCAAATCAATAAACGTAATCCAGCATATAAACAGAACCAAAGACAAAAACCACATGATTATCTCAATAGATGCAGAAAAGGCCTTTGACAAAATTCAACGGCCCTTCATGCTAAAAGCTCTCAATAAATTAAGTATTGATGGGACATATCTCAAAATAATAAGAGCTATTTATGACAAACCCACAGACAATATCACACTGAATGGGCGAAAACTGGAAGCATTCCCTTTGAAAACTGGCACAAGACAGGGATGCCCTCTCTCACCACTCCTATTCAACATAGTGTTGGAAGTTCTGGCCAGGACAATCAGGTAGGAGAAGGAAATAAAGGGTATTCGATTAGGAAAAGAAGAAGTCAAATTGTCCCTGTTTGCAGATGACATGATTGTATATTTAGGAAACCCCATCGTCTCAGCCCAAAATCTCCTCAAGCTGATAAGCAACTTCAGCAAAGTCTCAGGATACAAAATCAATGTGCAAAAATCACAAGCATTCCTATACAGTGTATATACCAATAACAGACAAACAGAGAGCCAAATCATGAGTGAACTCCCATTCACAATTGCTTCAAAGAGAATAAAATACCTAGGAATCCAACTTACAAGGGATGTGAAGGACCTCTTCAAGGAGAACTACAAACCAATGCTCAACGAAAGAAAAGAGGATACAAACAAATGGAAGAACATTCCATGTTCATGGATAGGAAGAATCAATATCATGAAAATGGCCATACTGCCCAAGGTAATTTATAGATTCAATGCCATCCCCATCAAGCTACCAATGACTTTCTTCACAGAATTGGAAAAAACTACTTTAAAGTTCATATGGAAACAAAAAAGAGCCCACATTGCCAAGTCAATCGTAAGCCAAAAGAACAAAGCTGGAGGCATCATGCTACCTGACTTCAAACTATACTACAAGGCTACAGTAACCAAAACAGCATGGTACTGGTACCAAAACAGAGATATAGACTAATGGAACAGAACAGGGCCCTCAGAAACAATACGACATATCTACAACCATCTGATCTTTGACAAACCTGACAAAAACAAGAAATGGGGAAATGATTCCCTATTTAATAAATGGTGCTGGGAAAACCAGCTAGCCATATGTAGAAAGCTGAAACTGAATCCCTTCCTTATACCTGATACAAAAATTAATTCAAGATGGATTAAAGCCTTAAATGTTAGACCTAAAACCATAAAAACCCTAGAAGAAAACCTAGGAAATACCATTCAGAACATAGGCATGGGCAAGGACTGCATGTCTAAAGCACCAAAAGAATGTCAACAGAAGCCAAAATTGACAAATGAGATCTAATTAAACTAAAGAGCTTCTGCACAGCAAAAGAAACTACCATTAGAGTGAACAGGCAACCTACAGAATGGGAGAAAATTTTTGCAATCTACTAATCTGACAAAGGGCTAATATCCAGAATCTACAAAGAACTCAAACAAATTTACAAGAAAAAAACAAACAACCCCATCAAAAAGTGGGCGAAGGGCATGAACAGACACTTCTCAAAAGAAGGTGTTTATGCAGCCAACAGACACATGAAAAAATGCTCATCATCACTGGCCATCAGAGAAATGCAAATCAAAACCACAATGAGATACCATCTCACACCAGTTAGAATGGCCATCATTAAAAAGTCAGGAAACAACAGGTGCTGGAGAGGATGTAGAGAAATAAGAACACTTTTACACTGTTGGTGGGACTGTAAATTAGTTCAACCACTGTGGAAGACAGTGTGGTGATTCCTCAGGGATCTAGAACTAGAAATACCATTTGACCCAGCCATCCCATTACTGGGTATATATCCAAAGGATTATAAATCATGCTGCTATAAAGGCACATGCACACATAGTTTACTGCAGCACTATTCACAATAGCAAAGACTTGGAACCAACCGAAATGTCCATCAATGATAGACTGGATTAAGAAAATGTGGCACATATACACCGTGGAATACTATGCAGCCATAAAAAATGATGAGTTCATGTCCTTTGTAGGGACATGGATGAAGCTGGAAACCATCATTCTCAGCAAACTATAACAAGGACAAAAAACCAAACACTGCATGTTCTCACTCAAAGGTGGGAAGTGAACAATGAGAACACTTGGACACAGGAAGGGGAACATCACACACCAGGGCCTGTTGTGGGGTGGAGGGAGTGGGGAGGGATAGCATTAGGAGATATACCTAATGTGGATGACGAGCGGGTGGGTGCAGCACACCAACATGGCACATGTATACATATGTGACAAACCTGCACGTTGTGCACGTGTACCCTAGGATTTAAAGTATAATTTAAAAAAAAAATTTTTTAAGAAAAAAAAAGAAATAGGAAACCAGAATATACTCATAATAAGTAATGAGATAGTAATAAAAACTCTCCCATCAAAGAAAAGCCCAGGCCTAACAGAACTAAAGTCTGCTAAATAAAAGGTTTTAAAAAAAGGCCAGGATATACTTTCTTCATTGCTGAATTCTACCAAACATTTAAAGAACTGATACCAATTCTACTGAAACACTTCAAAAAGTTAAAGAAGAGGGAATACTTCCAAACTTATTCTATGAGGCCAGCATTACCTTCTATCAAAACCAGACAAAGACATAACAAAAAAGAAACAAAGAATACTACAGGACAAAAGCACTGAGGAACATAGATAAAAAATTCTCAACAAAACACTAGCAAACTGAATTAAACAACACATTAAAAAATTACTCATTGTGATCAAGTAGGATTCATCCCAGGGATGCAAGGATGGTTCAAAACATGCAAATAAATAAATGTTATATATCATATCAATAAATCCAAGGGCAAATCTATATGATCATTTCAATAGATGCTGAAAAAGCTTTCCATAAAATTCAACATCCCTTCATGATAAAAACCATCAAGAAACTGGATATAAAAAGAACCTACCTCAATACAATGAAGGCAATATATGGCAAGCCCACACCTAGCATCATACTGCATGGGGGAAAATGAAAAGTCTTTTTTCTAAAATCTGGAACAAGACAAGGATGTCTGCATTCACTATTTTTATTTAACATAGTACTGTAAATCCTAGCTAGACCAATTAGACACGAGAAAGAAATAAAAGGCATCCAAGTTGGAAAGAAGTCAAATGTTCCTTGTTTGCAGACAATACAATCTTATATTTAGAAAAACTTAAAGACTCTACCAAAAAAAAACTGTTAAAACTGTTTAACAAATTCAGTAAAGTTACAGGATACAAAATCAACATACAAAAAGCAATAGCATCTCCACATGACAACAAAAAAAAATCTGAAAAAAAGAAAGTTATTTCATTTACAATAGCTACAAAAAATACTTAGGAATAAAACTAACCAAACAAGTGAAAAATCTCTACAATGTCAAATATAATATATTGATGAAACAAATTGAAGAGGACACAAAAAATTGGAAAAGTATTCTATGTTTGTGGACTAGAAAAGTCAACATTGGCAAAGTGTTCATACTACCCAAAGCAACCTACAGACTCAGTGCAATCTCTATCAAAATACAAATGACATTCTTCACACTCACACACGAAAAAATTCTAAAATTTATGTGGAACCACAAAAGACTCAGGACAGGCAAAGCCGTCTTGAGGAAAAGCTCCGAGCTGAAGACATCACATTACCTAACTTCAAATTATACTACAAAGCTGTAGTAGCCAAAACAGCATGGTACTGGCATAAAAACAGACATACAGACAAATGGAACGGAATAGAGATCCTTATATAAATCCACACATTTATAGCCAACTTATTTGGGACAAAGGTGTCCAGAACCTACAATGGGGAAAAGACAGTTTCTTCAATAAATGGTGCTGGGAATATTGGATATCCATAGGCAGAAGAATGAAACTATACCCCTATCTCTAACTGTATACAAAAATCAAAATAGATTAACAACTTAAATCTAAGACCAGAAACTCTAAAACTACTAGGATAAATCATTGGAAAACACCTCAGGACAATGGCTGGGGCAAAGCTTTCTAGAGTAATACCTCTAAAGCACAAGCAACCAAAGCAAAAATGAACAAATGGGATTACAACAAGTTAATAAGCTTCTGAACAGTCAAGGAAACAACAGAGTGAAGAGACAGCCTACAGAATGGAAGAACATATTTGCAAACTATTTAACTGGTGAGGGATTAATAACTATAATACATAAGGCACTCAAACAATTTAATAGCAAAAGTAATAATTTTATTTTTAAATGGGCAAAGAATAGACATTTCTCAAAAGAAGACATATAAATGGCCAGTAGGTATATGAAAAAATGTTCAATATTGCTATTCATCAGGGAGATGCAAATCAAAACTACAGTGAGATATTATCTCACTCCAGTTAAAATGGCTATTATCAAAAAGACAGAAAATAACAAATTCGATGAGAATGCAGAGCAAGGGAACCACTTTTACTCTGTGGTGAGAATGTAAAGGAGTACAGCCACTACAGAAAACTGTATGGAGGTTCCTTCCAAAACTAAAAATAGAACTACCATATGATCCAGTAATTCCACTGCTGGGTATATATCCCAGAGGAAGAAAATCAGTATATTGAAGAAATATCTGCACTTTCATGTTTATTAGAGCACCATTCACAACAGCCAAGATACAGAATCAACTTATGTGTCCATCAGTGGATGAATGCATAAACGAAAAGTGGTATTTATACACAATTGAATATTATTCTGCCATAAAAAGAATAAAATCCTTTTGTTTGCAACAATATGGATGAATCTGGGGGTCCTGGAGTCAAGTGAAATAAGCTGAGCACAGAATGACAAATATTGCATATTGTCACATGTGGGAGCTAAAAAAAGTATATCTCATGAAGATAGAGAGTAGACTGGTGGTTACTAGAGGACAGGAAGTGTAGGGGAGGTGGATGGGGGTGAAGAGAGGTTGACTAAGTGTTACGAATATACAGTCAGATAGAATAAATAAGGCCTAGTGTTTGATAGATCAGTAAGGTGACTATAGTTTACAATAACCTATGGTACATTTCAGACAGAAGAATAATTCAAATTCCAGCGTAAAGAAAAGGCAAAAATTTAAGAGCTACTAGTCTAACTTGATCTTTACACATTATATAAATGTATTAAATTATCACATGTACCCCAAAAATGTGTACATATATTCTGTACTAAAAGATGTTCTAAAAGAGCAAATTTTGTCAGAAAGAACATTTCTACCACAAAACATTTACCCATAAAGGATTCTTTTGCAATGAAGAGCCCTTATCTTGCCTACATAGTGAAGGTAAGTAGTGTTTAACTATCCCAGCTGCTGATGCTTCCTTGTGATTATTGTATTTGTTTTGAGATTTATAGCTGTAAAGAAGACATTCAGAAATGAGATCCTGGAAGCCTGCTGCAGTCCCAAGATACCAGGATTAAGTTATGTGAATAATAATATTCACACACCAACAGATTCAGATAATAAACACCACCATCACTTTATTGTTAGGTTATCTTGGGATCTAAAATTACTTGTACTACACTGAGTAGTTAAGATTCACAACCCTCATTTTCCCATACTGAAGAGCTCACCTTCTCTGGATATATAAGCCCTTTTGTGGGAAAGACAAGTAGATTGCTGTCATGCTCTGTGGTAACCCCATAGAGCATGATGGCAATGACAACTCTATCCTCCCATTGATAGGAATTCGTTCAGAAATCCTTGGTTAGTATTATGATTGCTATATTATAATGAAAACATCTGTTCTGAAAATAATGTTGGCAGTTATCTATAGCACTTACAATCTTTTACTTCTTTGATAATTGCTCTGCAATATTTAAAGACCTCAAAACCTAGGACGTTGGTCTTGCCTGAAATGGAGAACAAAGTGTAATTAATTGCTCCCTCCTTCCATATCCTACTTCCCAATCATGTAAAAATGAGAACAGCAGCAAGTTGTCCAACATTGCAGCACTGCACAACTCCAGTGTCACCATTTACCTTGTATCTCTGGTGTACAGCATAGGATACTATACAATGTGAATTGCACCCCTCAAGTTGGGCAATGTGGCAGAGGTAGACGTTTCTTTTCTTCGGAGATCTGAGCTTCAAGCTACTTACCTGGGATTTAAAACCAGATCCTGAAAATGTATGCAGGATAAAGAGTCTGGATTTTCACTTTTTTCAGGTTAACAATTGCATTTTTTCATGTATTACAGTTAGGTTTGCCAGACTTACTGCAACAGTAACAGATACTAGGAAGAAATATAGAGCTGACCTAGAAAATTGATTAGTACTGGTCAGCACAGTGATATTAATATACGGCAATGACAAGTCGGACTGATGGATGCAATGTAAGTTTGTGCTTGCTTAAGAAGGCAAAGAAACCAGCACTTACCAAACACTGACTATGTGCAGACAGCTTAATGTATATTATCTCATTAAATGCTCAGAACAACACTGTAAGGAAAGCACAATTATTTCTATTTTAAAGTTGAAGAAACTGAGACTCAAAAAGCTTAAGGAGTTGGCACAAGTTCTCAGAGCTCTTTGCACAACTTCACATTGTCACTCAAGTTAAGTTTAAGATGAGTTTCTCCTACACAACAACAAAAAAAATAAAGTTAAGTCGTTACCAGCTTAGAATAGACTGTTGACATTTTATGTAAACCTCATGGTAACCACAAAGCAAAAGTCCCATGCTAGATAAAAACCAGATAAAAAGCAAGAAACCAAAGCATACCACTAGAGAAAATTACTAATTACATAGGAAAATAGGAAGACAGGAGGAAAGGAATATAAGATCTGCTAAAGGATCTACTAAAAAGAAAAAAAAAAAAAAAAGTAATGGCAGTAGCAAGTTCTTACCTGTCAATGATTACCCTGAGTGTAAATTGATTAAATTCTCCAATCAAAAGACATAGGGTGGTTAAATGGGTTTTAAACCCAATACAACTATGCTGCCCACAAGAGACCCATGTCTCTTTTAAGGACACACGTAGACTGAAAGCAAAGGGATAAGAGAAGATATTCTGTGCAAATGGAAACCAAAAGAGAGCAGAAGTAGCTATATTTATATCAGATAAAATAAACCTTAAGTCAAAAATGCTAAGATGAGACAAAGAAGGTCAATATGTAATGATAAAGGAATCCATTTTTCAAGAGCATATAACAATTGCAGATATATATGCACCGAACATCAAAGTTCCTAAATATATAAAGCAAATATTAATAGATCTGAAGGGAGAGATAGACTGTAATACAATAATAGTAAGGACATCAATACACCACTTTTAGCAATGTACAGATCATCCAGATAGAAAATAAAGAAGGAAACCTTGGACATAAACCACACTTTAGACCAAATGGACTTAACAAACATACAGAACATTTTATCCAACAGCAACAGAATACACACATGGAACAGTCTCCAGAATAGATCATATGTTAGGAAACAAAACAAGTCTCAATAAATTTCAGATTAAAATCAGATCAAGTATTTCTTACAACCACAATGGTATGAAACTAGAAATCAAGTAATGGGGGAATTTTGAGAAATTTACATGTACATGGAAATAAACAACCTTCTTCTGAACAAACAATGGGTCAAAGAATACATTAAAAGTTAAATTTAAAAATATCTTGAGACAAACGAAAATGGACACATAACGTACCAAAACTTATGAGATGCAGCAAAAGCAATTCTAATAGGAAAATTTATAGCAATAAATGCCTATGTCAAAAAAAGAAGAAAGATCTCCAATAGACAACCTAACATTACACCTCAAGAAGTTAGAAAAAGAATAACAAACTAAGCCCAAAGTTAATAGAGAAAGGGAATAATAAAGATCAGAGCAGAAATACATGAAATAGATAGTAGAAAAACAAAGAAAAGATCAATAGAAGGTGTTTTTAAAAGATAAACAAAATTGACAAACCTTTAATTAGACCAAAAAAAGAGAGAAGACTCAAACAAATAAAATCAGAAATGAAAGCAGAGCGATTAGAACTGATACCACAGAGATAAAAAAAATCATAAGCGACCATTATCTACAACCATATGCCAACAAATTGGAAACCTTGAAGAAATGGGTACATTCCTAGACACCTGAAATCTAACAAGACTCAATCATGTAGAAATAGAAAATCTGAACAGATCAATAATAAAAAAGGAGAGACCGGGCGTGGTGGCTCATGTCTGTAATCCCAGCACTTTGGGAGGCTAAGGCGGGTGGATCACCTGAGGTCAGGAGTTCAAAACGAGCCTGGCCAACACGGTGAAACCCCTTCTCTACTAAAAATAACAAAAATCAGCCAGGAGTGGTGGCATGTGCCTGTAGTCCCAGCTATTTGGGAGGCTGGGGCATGAGAATCGCTTGAACCCGGGAGGCAGAAGCTGCAGTAAGCTGAGATTGCGCCACTGTACTCCAGCCTGGGAGACAGAGGGAGACTCTGTCTCAAAGAAAAATTTAAAAATAAAAAAATAATAATGAGGAAGGAGATTCAGTAATAAAGTCTCCCATCAAAGAAAAGCCGAAAACTGAATGGCTTCACTCCTTAATTGTACCAAACATTTAAATAATTAATATCAATCTGTCACAAACTCCTCTCAAAAATTGAAGAAGAAGGAATACTTCCATACTAACTTTATGGGACCAGCATTACCCTGATACCAAAGCCAGACAAGGAGTTTGAAAAGAAAAGAAAATTACAAGAAAAGAAATTTACAAGAAAAAGAAAATTACAGGCCAATATCACTAATGAACATAGATGCAAAAATCCTCAACAAAATACTACCAAACCAAATTCAACTGCACATTTAAAGGATGGTTCACTATGATCAAGTGGAATTTTTCCCAAAGATGCAAGGATGGTACAATATATGCAAATCCACAAATGTGATTCACCACATTAACAGAATGAAGAACAAAAAAAGAAACTGTAACATCATCTCAGTAGATGTAGAAAAATCATTTGCCAAAATTCAGCCTACTTTTATGATTTTAAAAGAAAAAAAAAACCCTTTCAATAATTAGGTATAGAAGGAATGTATCTCAACACAATAAAGGCTATACATGACAACCCCATAGCTAACATCATACTAAATGGTGAAAGTTAAAATGTTTCTTATCTCACATGATATACTTAAACCAACTCAAAATAGATTAAAGACTTAAACATAAGACCTTAGTCTAAAATACTGCTAGAGGAAAACATAGTTGAAAAGCTCTGTGATATTATTCTGGACAATTATTTTTTGGATATAACTTCAAAAACACAGGCAACAAAAATGAATACAGAAAAGTGATACTACATCAAGCTAGAAAGTTTTTGCACAGCAAAGGAAATAATCCATGGAGTGAAGAGACAACCTATGAAATAGAAGAAAATATTTACAAACCACACATCTTATAAGGGACTAATGTCCAAAGTATATAAGGAACTCAACTCAACAGCAAGAAAACAAATACAATTTTAAAATGGGCAAAGTACCTGAACAGACATTTCTCAAAAGAAGATATACAGATTGCTAACAGGTATATGAAAAAATGCTCAATATTACTAACCATCAAAGAAATGCAAATTAAAACCACAATGAGCTGTCACCTCACACCTGTTAGAATGGCTATCATCAAAAAGACAGAAGTTTTGGTAGAGATGTGGAGAAGAGGGAACCCTTGTATACTGTTGGTAAGATTGTAAATTAGTTCAGCCATTATGAATGATAGTATAGAGATTCTTCAAAAAATTAAAAATAGAACTACCATATGACCCAGCAATCCCACCACTGGGTATATATTCTAAGGAAATAAAATCAGTGTGTGAAAGAAATATTTGCATTCCCACGTTCCTTGCAGCATTATTCACAATAGCCAAGATATGGAGTCAACCTAAGTGTCTGTCAACTGATGGATGAATAGATTTCAAAAGTGTTGTATATGCAATCATGCATCACTTAACAGTAAGGATGTGTGCTAAGAAATGCATCAGATGATTTCTTTTTTTTTTTTTTTTGGAGACTTAGTCTTGCTCTGTCGCCCAGGCTGGAGTGCAGTGGTGCAATCTCGGCTCACTGCAACCTCCGTCTCCTGGGATCAAGCCATTCTCGTGCGTCGGCCTCCCAAGTAGCTGGGACTACAGGCATGCATCACCACGCCCAACTACTTTTCGTATTTTTAGTAGAGATGGGGTGGTCTCGAATGTGACCTCGTGATCCACCCGTTCGCCATCCAAAGTGTAGAGATGTGTGAGACACCATGCCGGCCTAATTTTTTTTTTTTCTGTCACCCAGGCTGGAGTGCAGTGGCATGATCTCTGTTCACTGCAAGCTCTGCCTCCTGGGTTTACGCCATTCTCCTGCCTCAGCCTCCCAAGTAGCTGGGACTACAGGCACCCGCCACCATGCCAGGCTAGCTTTTTTTGTATTTTTAGTAGAGACGGGGTTTCACCATGTTAGCCAACATGGTCTCGATCTCCTGACTGCAGGTGATCCACCCGCCTTAGCCTCCCAAAGTGCTGGGATTACAGACGTGAGCCACTGCTTCTGGCCTCAAGCCTCATTTTTTGAACATTCTGTTCAACATGTTACTATACTGAATACTGTTAGCGACTTGCAACACAATTTTATTGCACCTATTTGTGTATATAAACAAAAAGTACAGTGAAAAGAAGTATTAAAAGTTGAATTAATGGTATTGGCAACTGCTTGTAATAAAGACAAGGAAAGAGTCCAAGATCTCTGGGTGTCTAGTATAGTACTGGTGTCATTAACAAGAGCAAACAAACAAAACAAAACAAAACAAACAGAGGAAAAGGAGATTTGGGAGAAAAGATGATGGCCCAGTTTGGGATATACTGAATTTAGTTGATAATCTGTTATTGGGTACATAAATAAGTAAATAATAAAATAGAGGTACTTATCTCCTCTAGTACGCACAACCTAGTGTTGAGGGAGGTTGGAACTCTACTGTTTACATGTGTGAGTGGACAAGCAGCCTCACATCTCTGTTTCTCAATATCCTTAAATGTAAAATGATGATGATGGAAAGTTACTCTTGGGGATGAATCACAATCAAATGAGCTGGTATAAGTAAAAGATTAAAACAGTACATGGCCCAGAGTAAATACTCCAGAAATGCTAGATATTGCTACTGTTATTTGTTCCTGTGGCAATAAAGGTCTCCTTCTCATCCCACTTTTGTGTGGAAGACAGAGATAGCAAAAGCTTCTGAGATGACCTAGGGCCTAAGATTCCTGGAACTCTTTGTGGATAGCTCCAGAGGGCAATTCTATGTCTATGGATGAAGAGTTAGTGTTGCTGTGGGAATCTCAGAGTCAAGTGCTACAATATGCTCTAGAAAAGTGCAAAGTTTTGTGATTTGGTGGAGACAACCTGTACTAACTCTCAGGAGTCAATTGTTAAATGTCTGAGAATTTTGCCAGCCAGTTGTTGAACATAGCCATTATTAAAAATAAAATTGTAGGCTGGGTGCGTTGGCTCACGCCTGTAATCCCAGCACTTTGAGAGGCCAAGGCGGGTGGATCACCTGAGGTCAGGAGTTCGAGACCAGCCTGGCCAATATGGTGAAACCCCACCTGTACTAAAAATACAAAATTAGCCAGGTGTGGTGGTGCGCTCCTGTAATCCCAGCTACTCCGGAGGCTGAGGCAGGAGAATCGCTTAGAACCTGGGAGATGGAGGTTGCAGTGAGCTGAGATCTCACCACTGCACTCCAGCCTGGGCGACAGAGGGAGACTCTGTCTCAAAAATAAATAAGAAATAGAAATAAAAAATAAAATTGTATAAGCTTACAAATAATTAAGTTATACTAGAAATAAGGTAATAAATGCTCAACACTCATAATTTTAATTATTTTTACTACATTTTAATATTATCTATGTTCTTGAGGTTATTCTTATCTAATATATCCATAGGGTGGAAATACTGTATAATGACATGCTACTCCACATCTCTTCACAGCATTCAATGATGTCACATTGAGAGCTTGAAATCAGCCATGGTGAGAATATTTATATCACAGAAGTTGATAACGGCTATGAATTTATTTACTGTTTTGTTGATTGATTAGACCAGAAAATGGCAAACTGTAACACATAAAACAAATCTAGCCCATTGCCCATTTTTGTATGGCTTATGAGCTAAAGTGGCTTTTATATTTTTTAATTGTTGAAAAAAATTAAAAGAAGAATAATATTTTACGAAAACTATATGAAATTTAAATTTCAGTGTTCATAAATAAAGTTTTGTTGGAATACAGTCACGCTCATTGGTTTACATACTGTCTGTGGGTTGCCTGTGTGCAACAGAGGCAGAATTGTGTAGACAGAGATAGTTGAGATAGAGACCATATGGCCTGCAGAGCCTAAAATATTTACTATCTGGTCCTTTACAGAAAAAGTTTTCCAGTTCCTTGTTTAAACTTAAGAAAGTGATGGATAAAATGTAAATAATGCAGATTAAACTTTTTAAATATGTTATGAATACTATTCACATTGCATTGCATTGTATTCACATTGCATTGTGAATAGTATTAAAAAATTGAGGAAATATTCTTCCAGCATTCCAGTCAATGACCAAAAAATGATTTCCCACATACATCTTTGATGTTTTACTTAGTCTCATTCATTGACTTAAATCAAAACATCCACTAACATTCATGTGAGAACTATATTTGTTTCTCAATGGCAACTGTAGATTGGCTATAGATTTTAAAATTTCAGCAAAAATTAACAGAAGTGTTCTGTAAGAATCAATTAGCTATATGAGTATTATATTTTTTTATTTATAAGGTATATGCTACATATTCTTTACATCAGTACAATTCATAAGCATATGTACATATACATAGGCATACTTTTTTTTTCCCCCCTAGAGAGCCAGTTGTTAATTTTTGTTTGTTTTTTGTTTTTGATACGGAGTCTCACTCTGTCACCCAGGCTGGAGTGCAGTGGCACCATCTCGGCTCACTGCAACCTCCGCCTCCCAGGTTCAAGTGATTCTCATGCCTCGGCATCCCTAGTACCTGGGATTACTCGAGCCTGCCACCGTGCCCAGCTAATTTTTGTATTTTTTAGTAGAGGTGGGGTTTTGCCGTGTTGGTCAGGCTGGTCTCGAACTCCTGACCTCAGGTGATCTGCCCGCCTCCGCCTCCCAAAGTGCTGGGATGACAGGCGTGAGCCACCACGCCCGGCCCAGTTGTTAGATATTTAGTAACATATTGCTGGCTCAGATCCTTTCCTCACCTTTTTGCATTCTTACCTCCCCTGGGAAATGGAAAAATCCCAGTTGATTCAGGGAGTTGGTGACCATTTCTTCTACAGTAGTATCATTCTGGTGTTCTACAACGACAACAATTCAGGGGCTGGATGACAACAAGTCTAGGGATTGAATGAGTTTAAAATGAAGATTAGACCAGGATCCCTCTGCGAGTCTTTTTCTTAAGATTAGGCTTAATAACAACCTATTATTCAATCTTAACAGAATTTCTGAACTGTGCCCATGACTGCTCATGAGTTTTGGCTTAAATTATTTTCATCTGGGATTCCTTTTTTTTCTTTTCTTATTCTTATTTCTCCAAATTGGCCTGGAATCTTGCCTGCTAGCACCCCTGAATCAAAAATCTTTTGATAGTCCCCAAGGTGACTTACAAGCTTGGACATCGTCTAAACCTGCCTAGTAGAATACTTCTTCCTTGCTGCCCTTGCCTCAAAAAAGTTACACAAACTGAGACCCCAGGAGCCCTCGCCCAAATTAAACCCAGCTTCTGGGCAAACATTAAGTAAGAGACAACTGAAAGGATTACAAGCGCTCCTTGTTCTCACTGAAAGTCTCTAACTACACAGACAGAAGGGCATGCTGCAGGCCTCATTGCAGAACGTGGATGTTAATGCCTTAGTCATTCCTTCCTCCCTAAATTTGTTAAGGCTAAGATTATTAGGGTCACTCACAGAAAATGAACTAGCACAGCTAATTCAGCATTAGTAATTAGGTGATGATATATTTATGTAAAGACAAACGCATAAAAGCTTTGAATTGGTAGCATCATAAGAGAAGAATATATTATCTGATTATTTTCTAAAGTGAAGGAAATGTATGCTGCTCATTTAAAAACTGTTCATTTCACCCAAATGTGCTTCCTGAGCAAAAATGTGTTTTAGGCACCAAATCACTGCTTTTATGTAATCAGTTTAAAACTGGAGAGCCAGTTTAGATTACAACCATAATCAAAATTCATAGCGTGATGTTTTTTGAAACATTAGGTGTCTGAGAAAATTATCACACTACTTCACCATGGGACTGTGTTGCCAACTGATTTTAAAACTACACTGATGATCTCACGGTTAGCTTTGGGCCCATCATTGACTAACATGTCACATCCCACCTTCCATCAGCTAACTATGTTCTTGTCGAAAAAATATGAAGTCAAATCTGCTTATGTTTTCTCAAACCAAGGAAAAACAGGGGGTGTAATGTTTTAAATTAAGTAAGGTTGTTATTCTTGTAGGTATAGAAGAATTAAAAATAGTTTGTACCAACCCAGAGATCCTTTATTCATATTTCATGTATTAAGGTAGCTCTAACTATTATATTTCATCCTTTTGAAAGTTTCAGATTAAGCAATCTGTCTTTTCCTCCTCATGGATGACTTGCAAAAATAGTAAAACCTATTTTTCCAACAGGTTGCCTAAAGCAACAAGATTCCTATTATGTAAGGAAAAAAAAAGATTGCTTATATTTAGCAAATTAATTGTTGCCCCAAAATACTCCCCTAAGGTTATAAAATTCCTCCTTAAAGCTGCTTATTAGAACGGAGATCCATTTTAGTAAAGCCACAAATTGTTCATGGCCAACAGTCACATCATTCAATGTGTTGTATAAATAGCAGTAGCTAATGCTTGGGAATAGAATATGATTATGACCTTTATTATATTATCACACAAATTTTGAATGGTTTATTTATATTAATAACACTGATTATTAAGTGAGAAGATGGGCTTGTATACTGAGGCTTGACTACATAGGATAAACATTTCTAATTCCAGGAATAAAACGAAGACATATGTACATGTATATCCATATATGTATCTATATCTTTCTATGCTTACACACGTGCATTCATATCTATATAATCTGCAATGAGTTTGTTTTCCTCAAGCATAATTCAGTTTTACTGAATTAGACAAAACCCCCCAGAAAAGGTATTGTATCATCATCCAACTGATTAGAGTCTGAGTTTTACACTTTCCTTCAAGCACCTGACATTTTCTTCTTGTTCTGGTAGCCCCATTTTTAGTTCCTCCCTCCTGTTTGGCCAGAAATGAAACCTTGACAACATGCCACATTCCCCTGCAATCTGATTATAAATCACATCTGTGTGTCTTCTCAGCAGCAAGCAGGAGCTTCATGTGGGGCTGTAGAAAGCTACACAGCTGGAGCTAAACTGTGATTTTATTCAGACTCCGCAAGAGATTTGGAGAATTATAGGCATAGATAATAAATACACCTCCAGGAGAAAGGATAAAAGACAAAAGGGGGTCAAACAAAATAAAGAAGCACAGGTAGAGGGATACGATGTGGTCTCAACTGCAAAGACTGAACAGGAGGCTGCTTCCTGTCAAAATTCACATCAGCACTTGGCCAGGAATGGGGTGGGATCAGAAAATGCTTCCTGAAGGAGACGATGCCTGAGATGTGTCCAGAATCACTCACACTGATGCATAATGAAAAGGTCATTGGACTTAGAACCAGAGATCATGGTTCAAGTCCTAGGTCTACTACTCATTAGCTTTGTGATCTCCAGCAGTAATCATTGAAGCTAACAGTTATCACCTCCTACTGTGTATAGGCAAGCACTATGCTAAAATCTTTGTGTGTATTAACTACATATGAATAAGGCCCAATTATTTTCATCTCCATTTACTGCTACAGAAACTGCATTACAGAGACATTAAGTTACTTGAGTCAAGGAATGAGTAAAATAAGTGGATTTGAGCCACTGCCATGAACTACCACTGCAAACTCTAAACTTGCCAAGAATTTGGTTAGTTTTCTTAAATATCAAATGAGACTAACAATGTCTGTCCTATTCTCACATAATCTTGTAAGAATCAAATGTAATAATGTAGTTGAAAGTGCATATGTATATCCCAGAAAAACACAAGACCTTAACTCTTTTTCTAGCCACTGTAGCATTGAATGATTTTGCACTGTTGCTTCATCAACACATGCCATAACTATCCTCCCTAGCCCAGAGCTACAAAAGTTCTTTGTGGTCATGTTGTGTGTTTAATGCCCAGAGGATATACTAATTGTTGGCTTCACCACCCATAGGACACACACCCCTGGATGAAAACCATTCTTGCCTAGATGCTACCACTCCCAACACTGCAAATGCGATACCTGAAGCTCATGTTAGTCACAGGAAACACCATGTCATTAGGGTAGTGCTTAAGGATTCCATCTGAGGCCTGTTCATGCACCAGCTCCCTCCAACCTAAGCCCAGGTGTTGAGGAGTTATGATCTTGAACTTGGTTTTTCCATGGTTTCTGGAGTTTCTTTCCAGTTAAGTTTCCAAGTTGAGGGAGAGGGGGCAGTTGAGTTTACAGTACTGTGATATGGCCAGATCTGAGATGTTTGGCCTCTTGAGCTTAACAGAATAGAGAAAGAAGGAGAGAAAACCTCTGAGGGCCTCCCAACTAGTTAGGCAAGCAGAGGCCTAACTCACGGACTCTCTCACCCGTCTGTCATTGTGGGACAGACAGCTCTGAGCAGAGAGATGCTAACTAAAGACTAAATGCTGACTTTCTGCACATTTCTCAGAATTACACTGCCACATAGAGGACACTATGTGGTTGAAAGGAAGCAGGAGAGTGACAGAGATGGGTCCTTCTCTCCAAGTTCGGTGTTTGTTTAAGTACAGGATAGATAATCAAACAGAATGGGACTTTTTAAAAAATTCCATTATTTAAATTTTGTCTTGCTGTTTATTTCTAGCAGATGTGTAACAGTGAAGTCTAGAGTCCAAAGCAACTCTTGGAATAAAGAAGTTGAAACCGATGATCAATTTTTGAAGGTTCTAGTCTGAAACACCAGCCAGACTTTATTAAGCTCTTACATTTCCAGCATTGAGTTGGGTGTTATAGGCCAGTGCCTCTCAAACTTGACTGTGCACACAAATCTTCTATCTTATTGAAGCACACGTTTAAAATTCAGTAAATCTAGGTTGGGGCCAAGGTTGTGCATTTCTAAAAGACTTCCAGACAGTGCTGATGTTGCTGATCCATGGACCACATTTTGAGCAGCAAGGCTGTAGAGGAAATAAAGAAAAGGGTAGTTCTGCTCTTAAGGATCTTGTATTTTGCCACAAGATTGACTACTAATATTTGCTTGAAAGTATCAGTCTGAAGCTTTACAGATAATTTTAAGGATCTTTGAATAACTCTCAATATATAGAGCCAAAATAATTCTCCTACAAGGAGTATTTGTATGTGTCTTGTGGAATCAATTTTTTTAAGCTGATGTTGTGGAGTTATAAGTTTCAGAATTCTACACTGTCAGATGTTAGTAACCCAAACTTCTTTCGTTTTTCCTGAAAGTGAAAATATAATAAAATCACTAAGTGCTTAATAATATGAGACATTTAAAAGTATTTCAGTAATTTATCTTGTGTCAATATTTAATACAGAGCCTGTCACTAACCTGGTGATTTGTATTAGCAGCATTCAACAATTTAACCCCAGGGGATTTGAGGAAGAAGGCTGCAGCTTTCCTGATGCCTCATCTGGGCACAAGGGCAATGACTATAATGCCAGCAGTTCTTTTTTTTTCTTTTTCTTTTTCTTTTTCTTTTCCTTTTTCTTTTTTTTTTTTTTTTTTTTTTTGAGACAGGGTCTCACTCTGTTGCCCAGGCTGGAGTGCAGTGGTGGGATCATGGCTCGCTACAGCCTCGACCTCCTGGGCTCAAGCAGTCTGCCTGCCTTACCCTACCAAGTAGCTGGGACTGCAGGCATGTGCCACCATGTTCAGCTGATTTTTGTATTGTTGTAGAGATGGGGGCCTCACTATGTTGCCCAGGCTGGTCTCTAACTCCTGAGCTCAAGCAGTCCTCCCACCTTAGCCTCCCAAACTGCCAGGATTACAGATACGAGCCACCATGCCTGGCCAAGAATTATTTTAAATTCTTCTATTTAAAATAAAGAGCTGGATAAAACTTTGAAAGGATTATGGAAAATTTACTAACAGGTAATTTAAACATACCTGTAAAAATCGAATTATAAATAATATAGAGGGCCAGGCTCGGTGGCTAATACCTGTAATCCTAGCACTTTGGGAGGCTGAGGTGGGAGGATTGCTTGAGCCCAGGAGTTTGAGATCAGCCTGTCTGAGGTCCTGTTGTTACGAATGAATGGAAGGAAGGGAGGGAGGGAGGGAGGAAGGAAGGAAAGAAGGATGGAAGGAAGAAAGGGAGGAAGGAAGGGAGGGAGGAAGGAAGGGAGGGAGGAAGAAAGAAAGAAAGAAAGAAAGAAAGAAAGAAAGAAAGAAAGAAAGAAAGAAAGAAAGAGAAAGAAAGAAGGAAAGAAAGAAGGAAAGAAAGAGCACCCATGCATGGTGTTGCATGCTTGTAATCTCAACTACTTGGGAGGCTGAGGTGGGAGGATTACTTAAGCCTGGGATTTCGAGGTGGCTTTTGTGGCTTAACTGCTCTATAACCACAAATTTCCTTGCATTAGTTATTCTATTTCTGGGGGCTTTGATGAAGCTGTGTCCCCCTACCATTCTGCCACAAAGCCAAAGCTTTGGGCCTTTATGTCATCATGAAGCGGGTTTTGTTTTTCAGGAATTGAAGAATAAATCATTTTATTAAAAGGGCTTCTGAATTAGCCGGGCATGGTGGCACACACCTGTGGCTCTAGCCACTCCAGAGGCTGAGGTGGGAGGATCACTTGAGCCCGGTAGGCAGAGGTTGAAGTGAGCCAAGATCGTGCTGCTGCACTGCAGCCTGGGCAACAAAGGGAAACCTCGTCTCAAAAAAAAGTGAGGGGGCTTTTGTTTATGGACTTCAAAAGCAAGTATGATTTATGATACATCAGATTACATGCAAAATAAAGTTGTTGCTTATTCAATGGTAGCTTAGAAAGAGTTCTCTTCTGAAGGCAAAAATTTTCTCTCTAAAGCAGATAAACACATAAAGGCAAAAAAAGGCAGTAAAACCCTGGACTTCTCCTCCAAAAGCCATTGGATCCCCAGTCTTCATCTAAGAAACTCCTTTTGTGTGAAGACTCTAACCAAAGTTTTGCTTTATCTCCCAACTTCTTATACAACAATAAATGTGCTAATTATGAAGAGAATGAACTTTTTAATGGTACATTGATATCATATGCTTACTCTTAACCTTCAATTGCGATTTTTTTCTTTTAACTTCATTTTATTGAAATGTATTTTGAAAAGCTTTATACTTCCCAGATATAATACTTTATAATTCATTGGATCAAGAGCTAGTGATTGTCTAGAAAAAGCATAATCCTTCCATTCACTCAGCCAAATGTGATTAACTCTCTAGCTTAAAGCCAGATGCTGGGAGTCCAGGGGTGAAATGCGTCTCCCTGTGTTCTAGGAGGGAAGGCAGGCAAGTGGCAGCCGGCCATACTGAGGGACACTTTCCTGAAGCTGCCAGGGGAGCTGAAGCCAAAGATTAGCTCTGAAGAATCGCCTCAGAGGTAGCCAAGTGGTGAAGGGAAGTGGCAACTGTTTTTCAAAAAGAGAGAAGTATGTGGGAGAGACCCAGGGGATGGAGAGTGTGGCCCACCCAGGGAACCACAGGTTAACTAAAGTGGGTGCTACTTGGGTGGGCAGGGTCTGGTGTGGGAAGGGCCTGTGCACCCTATATTTTATCCCAATGATGATAAGACATTGAAGAATTTGATGCAGGAAAGAGATATCATCAATTTCATCTCAGAAACACTGGAAACAGTGAAGAGAAAACCGAAGGGTGGTGAGAGGGCTGCTACAGAGATTGATACAGATGAGAAATGATGGGCAGGGACAGCAGGAGGTGCAGACAGAGATGGATTCAGGCCCCAGGGACATAACTCCTGTTACGCTTTATTTCGAGGAGAAATTCTAGTTTGACATTTCATCTCACCTTTAAGCACCTTCTCCAGCCCAGCTCTTGCCCTAAATGTCAGAACTGTCATGTCAAATTGTCCATCCCCAAAACACAGTATGTCAATCTTCCCACCTCCCCAACTCTTGCTTTTAGTGCTTGAGGGGGAAGGAGAGGGAGGAGAAATAAGGCAGAAGTGAGATGCTGTACTATTATTTAAAGGCCTAAATCCCTATGACCCCTTTCTGTTGTCCTTAATCATTCTAAAATAGTGCTATTCTCAAGAGAGTATGCAGTTTGTGACCAGCAGTCAAACTTCTTGCCCAAGTACTGTCAGGTTTAAGACATATAACAAAGTGAATTCTTGCTGATGCTTTCTTTCTTAAGCATTAAAGATTTTCCAGCCAGTTACTGTGGCTCACTGTGTAATCCTAGCACTTTGGGAGGCTGAGGTGGGAGGATCGCTTGAGCTGAGGAGTTCAAGACCAGCCTGGACCACATGGTGAGATCCTGTCTCAACAAAATATCAAAAAAAGTAACCAGGCATGGTGGCACATACCTGTAGTCCTAGTTCTAGGGAGACTGATATGGGAAGATCGCTTGAGCCTGAGAGGTTGAGTTTGCAGTGAACCTTGATCACGCCACTATACTCCAGCATGGGTGACGAAGCAAGACCTTGTCTCAAAAGAAAAACATTTTTCCAACAATCGAACAGAATCTCAGATCACTGAATTCCCATGGGCTGATATATGTATCTGAAAGAGCGTACATTCAATTGACACACAATCACTAGTTATATATTCTAATATGTGTTAGAAAACGTGTAACTAGCATATCACATCCATTATTTCAGGAATATTACTGCTAAAAAGATGTTAAGTTAAAGTAAGCCTTTTTTTTTTTTTGAGATGGAGTCTCACTCTGTCGCCCAGGCTGGAGTGCAGTGGTGTGATCTCTGCTCACTGCAAGCTCCGCCTCCCAGGTTCACACTATTCTCCTGCCTCAGCCTCCTGAGTAGCTGGGACTACAGGCGCCTGCCACCACGCCCAACTAATTTTTTGTATTTTTAGTAGAGACGGGGTTTCACCGTGTTAGCCAGGATGGTCTCGATCTCCTGACCTCGTGATCCGCCTGCCTCGGCCTCCCAAAGTGCTGGGATTACAGGCTTGAGCCACTGTGCCCAGCCCAAGTTAAAGTAAGTCATTTTAAAGGTGACATCTAGATATGGCAGAAATAGTAAAAATGGATCAGTAGCTCAAAACTGAAAAATACTGACCCAATCAAATTTATCATTCACAAAGAGAGAGAAGTTTGGGACACTAAGTGAGATGCCCACTGTGGCGAACACAGGCTGTTTATCAACACTAAATTCCCCTTTTGTACTGGTCCATTTTTTTTTAACCTGAGACTGGGTAATTTATAAAAAAAGGAGGTTTAATTGACTCACAGTTCCATATGGCTGGGGAGGCCTCAGGAAACTTACAATCATGGTGGAAGGCAAAGGGGAAGCGAGCACCTTCACAAGACAGCAGAAGAGAGAGAAAGAGCATGTGAAGGGGCTTATAAAACCATCAGGTCTCACGAGAACTCACCCACTATCAGGAGAAGAGCATGATCACCTACCACAAGGTCCCTCCCTTGACATATAGGGATTATGGGGCTTACAATTTGAGATGTTATTTTGAGGACACAGAGCCAAACCATATCACCTTTCCTCCCAAGCCTGCGGCTAAATCATGTCTCCCAGCCCCCTGCAGTCAGAATATGTGTGTCCCCCAACCCCCAGCCCTGCCACGTTCTTTCTCTTTCTTCACCTGCCAAATACAACAATACCAGCGGGACTCCTAGGGAAAGATAGCCATGTGGAAGCAAAAGCTCTCTTTCCCCAACACACACTGGAGAGTGACATGAGATAAGTCTTTAGGGTGGTGGGCTACAGAGATTTGGGGATGGCTAAAGTAATTAGCTTACCTAAATGCAACCAGCATCACACAAGTAACAGCCAAGCTGGAATTAGGACCCAGGTGTCCTGCCTAAGGCTCTTTGTTAAGGATAAATTCCTGGGTGAAAGGAGAAAGCCAGTACTTTCCTTTCATTCTCAGTTTCAATTCCCTTAAAAGAATGAGATGCTGAGAAGCACCCAAATTGCGGAAAGAACGTTTTAGATGACACAAGTTTAAAGTCAGTACTGTGACAATGAGGTACTCATCTCCACAAGTTGATAACAGGATGTTATTATTTCCATTGCAGACTGAAGCAAGGAGAGAAAAACCTTTCCAGTAGGGTTGAGCTTAATCAGATGAACCCAAGTTGACCCCATTCTCTCCCCTCAGCACCTGACCCAGACATCTATCCAATGTCAGTTTGAGGCTAGGGCAGCGGAGCACAGAAAGCATCCTGGTAGTACTTTCCTGTCATGCTTGAGTCTAACTCCATCCCGAGCTGCTCACAGAAGCAAGGCGACACATAGGCACAGCCCAGCAGCTGGTAGGTGCAGAGCCCAAGCTTCCACTCTGAGCTTCAATGTAAGTGTCCTGATGCACCGTCTCCATTAGCTGAGTTTGCGCTTGATAAAGGGCCAGGATTGGCTGCTCTCCCAGCCTTGGGTACTGTGCAACTTTGCAACAGTCCATGTAATTAAAAGGAATTCCATTTGTTCCACGGCAGCCCAACAGCAGATTTCCTGCTGAGATTGTAGCTTTTGGTATTCTCTTTCTGCCTTTGCTCACAAACCAGAGGGAGAAAAAGGTGCTTTTGTTTTTGAATGTGATAGCCCATACCCTGATCATAAAGATGGGATGTCTGCAATGGATGTAAGTCCCTGTCCTACAGGTAACACTTGATAGTGCAGGGAAAGAGCAATCAATATCAAGGGTTAAACCTGGGGAAAGGAGGAAGGATATTTAGGATAAAAAGTTTATATAACTATAAATCAGTTGAGAACATTTATGCACTTGCCATGAGTGGGCTGAAACTGCATAACTATCCACCAATCCCTTGTGTGTTTCTTGCAAAGTGGGAATAGCTCTCCCTTTTACCAGTTAGCTCGTCAAATTTCACAGGTAGCAACAAGTTGATGCAAATAATTGTGTCTTGATTGACGTGAGCAAACACATATAGATGCTCAGCAGGATATCCAGCCAGAGTGAAAGGGAGGAGACAACTAAGGAGAAGCGAGTACCCATGAGCCTGGGCAGACACCTACTCTGGTCAAGTGAACGGGCCCATCAGCTCAGTCAGTCAACGTACCTGCCTCAGAAAACTTCATCTTCTTCAAGAACATTCCATCCACAGACCCTGCTTTGACTCAGTTACCCACGGCCTCCTTCCCAGGTCCTTTGTCCTCATGCTTCTCCCCTCGGGCCTTCTCCCTCATTACTCTGGCTCACAGAGCACTGACCATTTAGTTTTTCAAAACTCACCATCAAGTCCAGGAATCACTGATGAAAGACATATTAAACAATTTGCTGCCTAAAGTCAGTTTCTATTCATCCTGTGATGAATGGGACATCCTCCCTGGGGTAACAAAAACCATCCTAGGAGACCTGGGTCTTGCATATGGGCCTTGCTCTGGAGCCAGGATGCCAGTGGGGCCAAAGGCATGAGCTCTGAGGAGCACCTCCCCCACCTCAGGCCCCATCTCCACAGTCCAGACACATGGAACATAAAGCCTGGCCGTGGCACTGGCAAGGGCACTCTCAGCAAAGAGTATACACATTCGTTTCCAAGTTTTAGTGGTAAAATGTCTAGATATTTTAACTCTGGTGGCAAAAACATACTGGGAAAACAGAAACTGAACAGTTTGAATATATCCATATAATTTCTAGGGCTTTTGCTCCTGATAAAGGGTTGGCAAATACTTTTCCTATAGTTCTCTCTCATGGCTCACTTCAACAAGAGCCCCTACGTTCATGACCATGCATGAGTTCCTCAGAAAGAGCTGGATCTGTCTGAAGTCACAGGTTAAAAAGCCTCCAGAGGCAGACAGGTGTGGCATTCCCACACCCACAGCCCTGTCTGAACCAATTTCCATTGCTGGCTGACAAGGAGTGGGGTAGCAAGATGTGGGAAAATCAACAGAACAGATAATCACGGTGTGGTCATATAAGACAATACATAGTATAAATAACTAGGATTCTACTCATTCATATAATCCCAAAAAACAATGCCACCTAAGATCCCTATCACTGAAGGATGTAAGAAAGAGTCAGTAACCATTACATTTTAAAAACAAACATTATTGTTTATGGACACGTTCTTATTGTGTCCGGAATTGGTGGGTTCTTGGTCTCACTTACTTCAAGAATGAAGCCGCGGACCCTCGCGGTGAGTGTTACAGTTCTAAAGGCTGCATGTCTGGAGTTTGTTCCTTCTGATGTTCGGATGTGTTCGGAGTTTCTTCCTTCGGGTGGGTTCGTGGTCTCGCTGGCTCAGGAGTGAAGCTGCAAACCATCGCAGTGAGTGTTAACAGCTCTTAAGGCGGCGCGTCTGGAGTTGTTCATTCCTTCCGGTGGGCTCGTGGTCTCGCTGGCTTCAGAAGTGAAGCTGCAGACCTTCCCCGTGAGTGTTACAGCTCATAAAAGCAGTGTGGACCCAAAGAGTGAGCAGTAGCAAGATTTATTGCAAAGAGCCAAAGAACAAAGCTTCCACAGCGTCAAAGGGGACCCGAGCGCGTTGCCGCTGTTGGCTCGGGCAGCCTGCTTTTATTCTCTTATCTGGCCCCACCCACGTCCTGCTGATTGGTAGAGCCGAGTGGTCTGTTTTGACAGGGCACTGATTGGTGCGTTTACCATCCCTGAGCTAGACATAAAAGTCCTCCACGTCCCCATCAGATCAGTTAGATACAGAGTATGGACACAAAGGTTCTCCAAGGCCCCACCAGAGCAGCTAGATACAGAGTGTCGATTGGTGCATCCACAAACCTCGAGCTAGACACAGGGTGCTGATCGGTGTGCTTACAATCCCCGAGCTAGACACAAAGGTTCTCCACATCTCCACCAGACTCAGGAGCCCAGCTGGCTTCACTCAGTGGATCCTGCACCGGGGCTGCAGGTGGAGCTGCCTCCCAGTCCCGCGCCGCGCGCTCACACTCCTCAGCCCTTGGGTGGTCGATGGGACTGGGCGCTGTGGAGCAGGGGGTGGCGCTCGTCGGGGAGGCTCGGGCCGCACAGGAGCCCATGGAGGGGGTGGAAGGCTCAGGCATGGCGGGCTGCAGGTCCCGGGCCCTGCCCCGCGGGAAGGCAGCTAAGGCCGGGTGAGAAATCGAGCGCAGCGCCGGTGGGCTGGCACTGCTGGGGGACCCAGTACACCCTCCGCAGCCACTGGCCCGGGTGCTAAGTCCCTCATTGCCCGGGGCCGGCAGGGCCGGCCGGCTGCTCTGAGGGTGGGGTGGGCCGCCAAGCCCACGCCCACCGGGAACTCCAGCCGGAACTCCAGCCGGGCCGCAAGCGCAGCACGCAGCCCCGGTTCCCGCTTGCACCTCTCCCTCCACACCTCCCTGCAAGCTGAGGGAGTGGGCTCTGGCCTTGGCCAGCCCAGAAAAGGGCTCCCACAGTGCAGCGGTGGCTGAAGGGCTCCTCAAGTGCCGCCAAAGTGGGAGCCCAGGCAGAGGAGACACCGAGAGCAAGCGAGGGCTGTGAGGACTGCCAGCAGGCTGTCACCTCTCATTATGATGTATAGTCATGCATTGCTTCACAATGGGGATATGTTCTGAGAAATGCATTGTTAGGCAATTTCATCACTGTGTGAACATCATAGAGTGTACTCACACAAACCTCGGTGGGATAGCCTGCTCCACACCTAGGCTGTATGGTATGGCCTCTTGCTCCCAGGCTACACACCTCTACAGCATGTTACTGTACTGAATACAGCAGGCAGCTCTAACACAATGGCAAGTATTCATGTATCTAAATATATCTAAATATAGGTAAGGTATAGTGAAAATACACAGTATTATAATCTTATGGGACTACCATCATATACGCAAATCATTGTTGACCAAAACATCATTATATGGCACAAGATTGTATAAAAATGATGCATGGATTTGATCAACACCAAATTCAGGGAAGAAAAAGAATGAAAAGGCACACACAGGCTGCTGTTCCCTCTGAAACTGGGCAGGAGATACACAGGTGATGGTTATATTTCTATTTTTAGATAAAAGTATTTCAGAGACATAAAAAAGCACTCAGAAAGGGAAGTCTAAGATAAGGGTCAGGCCTTTGTAATCAGTGGGTGTATGTGTTGTGGGGTGGAATGGGGTTTGGGCAAACCGCTATCAGCAAAGAACATAAAAGTTACGTGTTCTGTCCTATAATATGTTTTTGTAATTGAGAGTCTAAATTTTGCATTTGGTTTTAGAAACAAAAGCTTCTTTGTAAAATAATTCACAGTGGAGAACGTATTTCTACAAGGTCCCCTCTAGCTGACACAAAACATTGTAAAGTAAGAATATTACTAGTGAAAGAAAACGTTATTGTGTCTGGGTCCATTTCAAAACAAACACACATATCACAGGAAAGTGATCAGCCAACACAAGTGGGTAAAGGATGAGAGGAAGCTTCTCTAGCCAAGTCCAAAGCCTTAAGGCTTGAAAGGGACAAACACAGCACTTCTACCACCAAAACCTTAACCAGAATTGCCCTCAAGCTGGACATGGGTGGCACACACCTTAGTCCCAGCTACTTGGGAGGCTGAGGTGGGAGAATCACTTGAGCCTGGATGGTCGAGACTGTAGTGAGCCATGATTGTCCCACTGCACTCCAGCCTGAGCAACAGAGGGAGACTCCACCTCAGAAACAAAACAATAAACAAACAACAACAAAAAAAAACAGAACTGCCCTCTCCCACTTCCCACTTGGGAGGAAGCAATTTGTCTGTCATCCTTTTGAAGTACAAAAGGGTAGTTGGAAAGTTCAGCTTGTTCATGCAGTGAATGGAAACATACATAGTCATATATTATAATATGAAATAACAAGTTATTAATCATATAACATAAAAACAGAATTCAGTATTAATACAGGTCCTGTATCCCCTTTGTGAACTGTGTGCAATAAATGTCAAAACATTTAGGGAAATAATTTCTTCACTGGACCCAGAAATGGAGACACCTTGAGAATGTTTATCTGCTGGGAAAAAAAAAGCAGGGTGGAGGGAATGCTAAAATCTTTTAAGAACTTGTGGGTACTTTAAGAACCTGTGGGTACTTTAAAATTTTTAAAAGACTTCATAAAATGTGGCTGTATTTTTATGTTTATAATTTCATTAGAGCTTGAAAGAAACAAAATCTGCAGTGAATTTCATCTATACCCATTTCACCAAAACCTGCCTGAGTGTAATTTCTTCTATGTAAAGGAATCTAGAAGACATGGATTTCTTGAGAGGTTTTGGAGGTAGAAAAAGCAAATCATGTCTTTGGGATCGCCCCATGGAGTCCCCTCTCCAGAGGCCCCTCTGCAGAGGCACACATAGCCCAGAGAGCTCAAGAACTACTGGTCCAGGGCTACTAATTTTGGTGATAACAAGAGCACAGTGCAAAATTCACATTTAATCCCCAAAAAGCACCACCCACCCTCAAGGCCAAATCCACTCATTTTTCCTTCTAATCTTTAAAAGAAATTCTAAACAATTGTTTTGTTTTCCATTTTACCCATCTTGTAGCCTACATAAGTGCTGGGCGGACACATTGGCTCACGCCTGTAATTCCAGCACTTTGAGAGGTCAAGATGGGTGGGTGGATCACTTGAGCCCAAGGGTTCAAGCCCAGGAGTTCAAGACCTGCCTGGACCATATGGCAAAAAAAACCCACCTCTACAAAAAAAAAATACAAAAAATTAGCCAGGTGTGCCAGGCGTGGTAGCTCACGCTTGTAATCCCAGCACTTTGGGAGGCTGGGGCAGGTGGAACAGTTGAGGTCAGGAGTTCAAGACCAGCCTGAACAACATGGCGAAACTGTCTCTACTAAAAATACAAAAAAATAGCTGAGTGTGGTGGTGGACACCTGTAATCTCAGCTACTTGGGAAGCTGAGGCAGGAGAATCGCTTGAACCCGGGAGGCAGAGGTTGCAGGGAGCCAATATTGTGCCACTGCACTCCAGCCAGGGTGACAAGACTGAAACTTCATCAGAAAAGAGGAGAGGAGAGGAGAGAAGAGAAACCATATATAGATTAGTGAAGTGAACTGTAGATCATGAAAGATCATGAATAATTCAAGCCATACCAAAGCTTAGGGTAGAGGTCTCCCAAGAGACACAGTTGGTGGGTTGGGTTCATTATTCTGATGTTCCTTCTGAAGGTGAAATTTGCTTTTTCTACCTCCCAAAGCATCTTCTAAGACAGAAATATATGCTTAATGGGTGCCTAAATCAAACCTGATCATAGACATAATAGCAGCCCTGTACAAATGAGCAGCTATCCTTGGATTAGAATTAAATGTCAGTGACCTCTAAGAGGTATGTGACTACATTTGGGCCTCAACCCCTGTCTTACTGACTAGGATGGTGGAGTGAAGCTAGAGCAGGCAGTGCTTATTCAAATCCCTTCACCCATCTGTCTAGGCTGTCCCTTCCTTCCTTTACTAATCTATGGAGAGCTACCTGGGGAATAAAGAGACAGGAAGGAAAAAAGCCTCAGAGCAGCCATTTACCAAACATGAATATCCCTGGATGCCTTGGAATCCTTAATCCTAATAGCATGCCACGTTTACAAAACCAGTTTTGAAGAATACTTGAAATAGACGTAACACTTTTAATACTCTCAACAAACATTCCAGATGAATATGTCAGCCATGATAATTAGTAAATAAGTCTCACACACGGTCATAAGACAAGCAGTTTATTGTTTAAAAAATGTTGGACTATATTACAAGCTACTAAAGTCTAAGGGAACCTAAATTCATTTACATTTTTAAAATGTCATCTATATTGTAAACAACATTAGTTGATCCAAACTGCAGAAGTCTATGACAATTAATGGCACTTCTGATGTGGCGGTGAAGTTCTGGAAGTGCTTCCGTTCAGAAACTTAGTGTAGAAGAAGAACCGCAGGTGGCTCCATGAGGGACACACGCAGGTACCTGAAACAAGACCCAAAGCAAGGTCAGCACAAGCCAAGGACTTTGGTTTCATAAAATCTCAGGCCACAGAAAACTTTCCAGTAGTTTTAACAGAATTGAAGGAAGCTGGCTGACTACAAGTATTAAAAGCTGACAAATTATAAATCTAGGTCTCTTCAAATTTATTCATAAATTTGTACATGTAACCTTACTTTTCCAACCTGGCACCAGATATACAATTTAATCTATTTTTAATCTAGTAACCATTACTATAACCCATTAAGCTTTAAATAGAGAGCTAAGATATGAAAATGTCAGTGACTTACTTCGAAGCCTTGTACTTCTCCCTAATTGCTTGCTGAGGTCGATGGGGTATATCAAGGTATGTTTTATGAAGCTCACTCAGGCAAGGCACAATTTCACTTAATGAATACCCTGTAAATGCAGCCAGGGTTTCTGGCTAACGAGACAAAAGAAAAACAATTGCTTCACATAACTTTATATTAGAGATCTGAAGATAACCAATTTGAAATAAAGGGAATTAATCCCTTAGTAAATATTCACATTCATCTTGAAAGAAACCAGAACCCCCTTCAGAGACTTTAGATGTAAAATACCAGAAAGAACAGCTAGGGCTCTAAATTTCCTCATATTATAAATTTATAATGCTCAACTTGGGGCTGGATCACTTTCCTTGTTCCCTCATGAGTGAAATTTTTACTGGTCCCTTATAGAGCCCTGCTTGCCTGATCATTCTATTTGTACACAACATGAAAAATTTTTAGTCAAGACACTGCAGTGCTGGAATAAGAATTGCTTAAAAAAAGTAAAAGAAAAATTTAAAAAAAAGAAAATGCAGCAGAAAAAAACATAAGCATCCATGAAAATAAAGGTAGACACCCCACTTCTTTTAGTACAACAGTGAGCCTTCAGAACCAAACCTAGGGGTCCATTTCTGATGTTGCCACCTTCTTGGGCAAGAGGCAACACTTTACTGCCCTGTTGTCTTGAAAGCCTGAGGTGCAATATTCTGGCCATCCTAATTGGACCCAGGTTTTTTTTTGTTTTTGTTTTTGTTTTTAATATAGAGGATAAAAGTCAACAGCTTTTGCTTGAAGTGGTCAATGATTGTACTTCAAGGGCCCTCCCTGAATAACAGTGGGCACTGAGGTTTCCAGGCCTGCTTCTGTTTAAGGAGCATGTGATGCTATCTCCTTGACTTATTGCAGTCTCACTCCTCATAGAGTGAAGCCATTGAGTCAAAGCCATGAAGACTGACCTGGAAGACTCAGAGGCATGTTGTGGTCTGCTGTCAAGATGACCAGATCCTTATTAAACTAACTTGCCCTCATAAGAGGCAAGCCCATTCTAGATAGACCTTGAATTTCATCTAGAAAGAGGTTAGAATCTTACCCAAAAGTGCTTGTTCACAGTATAGTTTGCCAGGCAAAAAGCTGCTGCAGCTATCAATGAAGGAAGATATTTCAAGAATGGGTCTGCTTCAAGTAGACTCAGCTCTGCTACATACTAAGCACAAGAGAAGAAAACACATTGGAATTAGAAATGTGACTAAGGTCATAAGTAAGCCTGGAAATGGCAAGGAAATAAACGGTATCTTATCTTTGTTCAGTCGGCATCTACAGAAATAGATGCTCAAAATTATTTGCTGGGTTAGTAATTGGTATGCCTGTCTATAACAGTAACATTTATGTTTTGGTAAAATGTCAATACAAAAGTATTTGGCCTACTCAAAGTATAGGTGATAGGTTACCTTTCTTATGCTAATAGTTTAGGTTTATGCTGAGATAAAGTGGCACTGCTCTGGCAGCTGGAATTGGAACAGAGATTTTAGCCAAAAGACAAAAATATTAAAGCTATTAATCTATCAGGCAAATGCATGCAGTTCAGCGACTAGGACAGCACCAGTGGGAACATCTCATATTAGAAGAAACCTAGTAAAACATGTGGACATCCTTATTACTCTTTGCACAGCACATAAATACCAGATATCCTAGATTATGGTCGCTGGAAACCCAGTTGACCAAACCAATACTTCAATGCCTTCAACTAAAGTTCTGTAACTCCAAACAACCAAAGAATGCTCATTACTTAATATACTAGGATGTGACTAGAACCATATTAAACTAGATTTCCTTTGTTCCCAATCTATAACCTAGGAGGTTTTGCTTGTATGCGTTCTGTATCCAATAAGGGAACAGTTTCCAAGCTTAAATTTTTAAATAGTTGGGTGATTAGACAACCCGTGCCTGCCATAGTCAATAGTAATGCCTTATAACCAAAAGCTTGGTTCTTAAAATTAGCTCTCTTTCAGCACTGGGACAGTTTTTCTGGGCCCGTGGGAAGAAAACTGAAAAGGAAAGAACTGAAAGATGATTGGGAAAGGTTGATTTTTATGCTCCTTGGCACTGGAAGTTCCTGGAAATCACGCAGCATACACACCTTAGCCAGGTTCTCAGTCCTGTCACACACTCCTTGTCGCCTCAAGTACTGAAGGAGAAACTGGTTGGTGGTTGGTACTGTCAGATCAAAAGCTAGAACTTTCAGAAGCAAGTGTTCCATTTTTAACAGTTGTCGTTTGGTGTATGTATCATCAGTGATATAGACAAACTCGTCTACTTCAGGAGGATATATCTCTTCATATTTCCTGGAAAAGGAAGAGTTTTTAGAAGTAAAACTTGGAACCTATGGCTCTGCTCCTGTGCTACCATAAGCCACACCTCTCCGCATGGCCCTTGCAGACTTACTTTGCAGACACATAACCACTTAAATACCACTGAATGACTTAAGGCTATGAAAATATTACGAGCTTGTTTCTGGACCAAGAACATGATTATTACAAGGATATGCTATATTTACTGCTAGGAGTAGTAACAGAAACAATTTCCAACTGAGAATTTTAGGTTTGGGCCTGTGATACACTGAAAGATTCTGAATGACAGACACTACAGGTAAATTCCTACACATTCTACAGGCCTCAAATCACTTCATAGAAAAAAGCGTTATGATCAACACAATGATAGAAACAAACTCCACAGGCCTCTAGTTTTTAAAAAGATGCTGTTCAACTTTCTCCACTGAATTAGCAAATGATGCTTATAGCCAAGAGATATAACAATATAATTTCACTATGATCAATTCTTTCCTTCTGCCTTTGTTTCTACTTTCTTAGGGGAATTTTGGCAAGTTTTTATGCATTAACAATAGAATGTTTGAGACCAGAAGAACAGAAAAGAAACTATCACTTAGTGACAGGTCACTTAAAGGTAGCTCAGCCACGACCCAGCTCTCTTTTCCCACAAAATTAGGTACTGTGTTATGAATGACTGATAGTAACAGGAACCAGTTGAAGTAGTTTATTCACTGTAACCAAATAAACCTGTTATTATGGGTCATTTGCCAGATCATGAAGATAGCTTTTTGTAACCACACTGTCTTCAAATAGGACTTAATAGCCAGGAAATAGCCAAAAGGCTACACTGCAAAATAGTTAAATTAGATCCTGAATTTGAGCTGACGGCTGCCTTAGTCATAACATTGAACTTGTTGCTATAAATTATAACCAGGTGATTGAAGAGTAAACATGTGGTAAGATTCAGTTTCTCAGTCAATCCTGTGAAGAAGATGATCTTTTATCAAAGGACACCTGACTAGTTTCAATTATCAAGCATTGCATTTCTTCAATAAGAAATGGAGGACAAAAATTCAGTGTTTTGACAAGTGATAGTTTCATATTATGCAAGCTGAAAGAACACTTACGAAGCCAAAAGAATAGCTGCTGTTCCTACGAGCTGCAGTTTCCCTCTCAGAACAGACATACGTGAAAGGAACCTGTCCAGGAAGTTGACAGCCAGATACAGGGTCTCTGCTCGAAGTTTATATTCTTCCCCAACCTCCACCAGCCAGTCCACCAGAATCGTGCGCATGCCTTCCGTGATGTCTGGCTGCTTCTTCATGTAGTGTGCTTTGGGTCTGTGCCTTATCTGATTGGGAAAAGGTTTTGATATTTAGTAGTTGCAATTTCAGAAAGATCATTCCATAATACAGTTGCTATTTAAAAATCTCACAAGCAAAGGTTGGAAAGATCCTGATCAGAGCCAAATAAATCTTTATCGTAACAAGGAAGAAAAGTGTAAATTTCTGGTTCTGTAAAATAATTGGTTAGCAAATTAACCTGGGGTTGGGGGGGGCAGGGGAAAATGGCAATGTGAATTATTCCTAAGAGTGAAATATTTAACATATAAACCCTTTGAATCATGTAGAAATAGTCCAAGCAATTGCAACTTGCCATCACAACTATTATTTTTCATAGATATTCTTTTTTTTTTTTTTTTTTTTGAGACGGAGTCTCGCTCTGTCGCCCAGGCTGGAGTGCAGTGGCGCGATCTCGGCTCACTGCAAGCTCCGCCTCCCGGGTTCACGCCATTCTCCTGCCTCAGCCTCTCCGAGTAGCTGGGACTACAGGTGCCCGCCACCACGCCCGGCTAATTTTTTGTATTTTTAGTAGAGACAGGGTTTCACCGTGGTCTCGATCTCCTGACCTCGTGATCCGCCCGCCTCGGCCTCCCAAAGTGCTGGGATTACAAGCGTGAGCCACCGCGCCTGGCCGATATTCTTATGTTTAGCTGGCATAAGAGTGCCATTCACTAGTGGTTATGGACCAAGAGTTTATAATTTATCTTAGTAATAAGAGCTTGGGTCCTGAAGATTGAAGTAGAAGGCAGGAAAACTTACTTCAGCTTCCCTAAGGTACTGATAAATTTCTTCAGCATATTCAGTCACATTTGTCACATCTGTGCCAAGATTGGATACGTCTTCAGACTGGGAGAGGAGAGATGAATCTACCAGCATAGGGGAAACTGCAAGAGTTCAACATTGTCAGATAACTCATTTAATTTAAACATTTGTTCAATCCACTAACCCTCCACAGGCAGTTGTGAATACAGTTATTACTTGCTGTTTTTCTCTTGCTAGTTACTAGTATTGAATGCCGCAGGCAGTTATAAATACAAGGTACCATCAGCCATCAACCATAGGCAAGTCAGTTACCTGTGTTGAAATCCAGCAGGAAGTGCAGGTCTGACTTGAGCGTGCTGGTGTCTACTTCATACACATCCTCAGACGCCATCCTCTCTCTAACTGAGCAGCTGTCTTCGTCCCCCTGCTCTAGTTCATCCATGTAGATGTCAAACCCTTGCTTGGGGGGCTCTTGGACCTCACAGTCAGGGAGCGCTTTCTTTCCAGCTGGAGGGAAGGCATTTTCTGATCCAGAATAACACCTGATTCGTGTGATCCCCTAAAAAACATTTAAATCTTTTGTTAGAGGCCACGTCAAAGACCACAGAGGCAATGTGAACCTGCGTGACTCAAACCAACAGCCCGGGAAGGTAAGATAAACTCTAAAGGGAAAAATCTATGTCATAAATTTAATTCCAAAAAAAAAAAAAAAATCTTCAAAAGTGTAATTTCCCCCCCCTTATCTTTGTCTACATTTGATATTTGGAGAAAGAGCTACATAAAATTTTAATCTGCCTCACATATGTATCAAAAGAAATTCAAGATTGTAGAAAAAAGAAAACGTATAGCTCTCTTCCAAAATGAAATGGGTACCACATATAAAGGGAAAACTGTAAATTGGCTTTTATATTTATAGCATCACGAGATTTTATAAGTAGCATAACTCTTGATGCAGTGACTGAGTTCCTACAATTCCCCTCCTTAAATAAATAACTTTTTAGCCGGAAGGCCCCTATAATATTTCCATTTTATATCCACTTATTAAGAAACACGATTTTGGAAACTGATGCTGCTAAATTCTCTTACAAGCCACAGAACCTTTACATATGACATAATGCATTTACTCTTGGGGAAATTTCTTAATCATTTCTCCTTTTTCTCTATTCTTATAACATGAACAATGGGAACAACTGTGGTGCCACCACAGTGAACAAGCATAATGCATCAAACACTGTTGCATGTTAAGGTGAGCCATGCCAGATGGCATGAATGTCAGCTGAATCAGGGCAGGTGGGCAAGCTCTATGAACCTGAGCTATATTTATGCAAATGCCAGCTCTGTCTATCACATTAACCTCTTGTTTATAATGTATCTTGGTGTATACTGTTGAAGGCTACTTCTAAGTTAGTAGGTGGTTCCATAACTTTCCCTTCTATGTATCAAGTTAAATAGATGATCTATGTCTAGTAAGAAAATGAACACTTATGGTAGTAATTGGGGGGAAATCACAAAGACAACAAAGAGTCATAATCAGAAGTTACTGTAACCAGATAACCAAGTTACTGCCAGGTTTGACTCTTGCTACATAGATACTGTGTCCATAGGCTGGGACATATATTTAATCAACAAATATTTACTGAGTATCTACTATGTGCTGGAAGCTTTTCTCATGCCCAGAATTTAGTAGTGAACGAAATGTTTAAAAAGAACTACCCTGATGGAGTTTATATTCTAGTCTGTGGGAGAGGAAGGAAACAAACTAGAAAAGACACAGTAGGAGCAAACAGAGCAGAGTGAGACAGTCATATAGGGCATGAGGACAGAAAGAAAAGAGAGGCCAATAATGAAGGACTTACCACAGGCCAATTAAGGATTAGTTTTCATTACTATTATTTTGTTTTTGTTCACTTGCCAAGGCTGATCTAAGAAGTGGCTTTTATTCAGAGACAGGAGCCACTGGAATTTTGGGCAAAGGAGTGGCATAATCTTTTTATTTCTTAAAAGGATTATTCTGGCTGTGCATAGGTGGAGAGTAAGTAAGCCAATCAATTACAAAACTTGAAAATTCTAAATAGGGATTTGAACCAGGGAAGTAATTGTAAACCGTGAAGAGCAAAATGGTTCTAGACATTTGAAAAGTAGAGCTAATAATATTTTCTCATTAGGTTAGATGTGGGGTGAGAGAAAAATAAGAATCAAGGAAGACAAAGGTTTGGAGGCTAAATAACAGGAAGGATGGATACTCCATTTACTGAGATAAGGAAGACTTGGGAAGAGCAGTCTGGGAGTAGGGAAAAGGATGGATGTTTCGTTTTACACATTGCTTATTATATGACCTAAGTGGAGATGCCAAGTAGGCTCCTGAATATATGAGCCTGCAATAAAGCTCAGAGGCCCAGGCCAGAGATAGAAATATCAGTCATCACCAAATAGAGAGTGTTTAATGCTAGGAGACTAAGAGGCTACTAAGGGAGTGAGTGCAAGATTTAGATCAAAGACTAGGCCCTAGGGCACTCTAACTTGTAGAGACTATATATATATATATAAGTAACAATTAGAATATCAAACAGTGGCCAATGAGCTAGGTAGAAAACTTGGAGAGAGTGGTGTTCTACAAGCTGAATGAGAAGAAATTATTTCAAGGGAAAAAGAATGATCAACCATATGAAATAATGCTGATCAGTCGAGGAAGGAAAAGACTATGAATTGAGTCAAAATAGAGCAGGAAAAGAACTAGAGACAGAGCATTCATCCAACAAACAATGTGTGCCGTCCTGGCCAGGCCCAGGCACTGTTCAAAGTAATGGACACACAACAGTGAACATGACAACCTAAATCAACACCTGGATGGAGCTTACATGTTAGTGGGAAAGGCAACATTATATATGTCAAGATACGACAAACTCTCAAGATATGTGGCTTTAAATGGGATAGCTTCTGTCCCATTACTTAAATTTCTTTAAGCACTTCAATTACTTTAATCGACATAATGCAAATAGTTCCTAGACCTATTTCCTTGATATGGAAAACTAACAAAGAAAATTCATTGCCATTTCTAGCTGAAAAAGGGACCGGTCAAGGTGATTTTACAAAATCAACTTCTTCCCTGTGGTCCAGATTCCAGGGTTGTAATACTTCAGAGGGAGCGTTTAGTTGAAAGGTTTTTAAGATGGAAAAATGGCAATGTTTTTGTATGCTTAAAGGTTTGGCCCAGTAGAAAAGAAAAAACTAATGACTGAAAGAAAAGTGGCTATAGCGACATCCTTGAAGAAGCAAGAAGACATGAGTATATTGTACGCATGGCAGGGGGGCCACCTCGCATGAGAGCAGGGACATAGCAGTCACATAACAGGATGTAGATGGCAGATTATATGGCACACGGGGACACGTGGAGATTCTCTTCTGCTTGCTTCTATATTTTTAGGAAAATAGGATACAAAGTGATCAGCTGAGAGTGGGCATGAAGGAGGAGGTTACTGAGGATTAAACAGAGAAGGGAAGGTACAAAATAGATTTCTAAGCAGGTTGCAGAGGATAGGTATGGCGAATGCAGAAGTGGCACCATGTCACGTAAGAGGTTAGCAACTGGGAATTTAAAATGCGACCATTCAACACAGGCACAACTGACAATTCATAAGAAGCAAGTCTCAGGCTTTAAGTTTTAAAAAGCAAACGTTGCTAAGCAAATTAAAATTTGTTAAAACCACTTCCACTCAACTTTCTCCAAAGCTTTGAACAGATCAGTAGATGGGGGGCTTCTAATCTAGTTTCTACCATAGCTTTCTTTTGGCAGAGGCTTAAACTTTTCAGATTTTCTCACCTATGAAATAGGAAAGGTATGGTTTTCAGTCTGTTAAGGTATCTATGATCAGTTAAGTTCACACAACTAATATCTGAGGGGCCATTACCTGTTAGCATAGCTGCTTAGTCAGTACTGGGAAGATGTCTGCCTTCAAAACACCCATTTTGGAGTAATCTAGTCTAGCCTGATCTAATCCTGATTTTAACACTATCCCCAATGAACACGGCCAAGATTATCCAGGTTTGCTTTAGGCACAGCCTGCATCAATGTGAACACTGCTCTAACCTGGAGGAACCCCAGTTTATTTGGAAGCATTCACATTTCCTTTTAGCCCAGCCCTTAAATTACTTTAATATACATAACCCAAACAGTTCCTAGACCTATTTCCTTGATAGTGGAAAAAATAACAAAGAAAACTAATCACTATTTCTAGCTGAAAACCGAACCCCTCAAGGTGATCTTAAGAAATCAACTGGCCTGCCACCGTGGCTTACGCCTGTAATCCCAACACTCTGGGAGGCCGAGGTGGGCGGGTCACCTGAGGTCAGGAGTTGGTGACCAGCCTGGCCAACATGGTGAAATCCCATCTCTACTAAATACAAAAATTAGCCAGGCGTGGTGGTGGGTGCCTGAAATCCCAGCTACTCAGGAGGCTGAGGCAGGAGAATCGCTGGAACCCGGGAGGTGGTGGTTGCCAGTGAGCCGAGATCGCGTCACTGCACTCCAGCCTGGCGGCAAGAGCGAAACTCCGTCTCAAAAAAAAAAAAAAAGAAGGAAAGGAGAGGAGAGGAGAGGGGGAAGGAAGAGAAAGAAAGAAAAAGAAAGAAAGAAAGAGAGAGAAAGAAAAGAAAAGAAAAGAAAGAAAAGAAAAGAAAAGAAAAGAAAAGAAAAGAAAAGAAAAGAAAAGAAATCAACTTCCCTGTAGTCCAGATTCCAGGGTTGTAATACTCAGGGGGAGCTGTAGGTACCAGGGCAAGAGAGAAGCACCTGGCACCAAAGCAGGAGAGCCATTCTCCACAAGCATCATTCCCAGTGCGTCTGAGTCATTACCTGGCCGCAGGTCCTCCTGTACTGCCCATTTTCAGTTAGCAGCCCTAGCACTGTCCTCTGCGGGGGATCCCGGCCCAGCGGGGCTCTGGTGAGTATCTGACAAGCATCAGGACCTCGGGCCACTGTAGCCAGCACAACTCCACTCTTGGGGTTGCTGCAGTGCATTGCCTCAGACTCCACGGGCTGCTGCTACCAGGGAAAGAGAAACAGACAAGCTGGTTAGTCAACCCTGTCCACCCGGGGCTCCAAGGACAGAGCGAACCTCTAGGAGGGAGAGCAGCAAGCAATGGGACTAACACCAATTGCTTATCTTCCCAGAAATTATTAGGGCTGAAAGGGCAGGTGCGACCGCACAGGCGATCAAAGTTGCTCTGAACCAAAACAGTCATTTGAATCCCTGAGGAAGGCTTTTTATCCCAAGACCTCGTGTTGGGCCGGAAGGAGAGAAACATTCTGACAAGCCTCCAAGTCGTGATACTAAACCCACGTTACCTGAAAGTTGAAATCTGGGAGCGCTCGTCTTCCCCAGATGAGATACTCTTCTCCCCAGCCCCCAATAAAAGATCCAGGGTACATGACTGCGGGAAAGCCGATCTCCATCCCAAGTGACAAGCAGGGTGCTGCGCTGCGGCCTCCTCCCACCAGACAGGAGGCCCCAAAACCTGACTGGACCCCAAAGCCGGCCCCGCTATTCCAGGCGTTATCTTCCTATGTGTCCGGAACAACTGGCAAGTGCACTGGAGGATCGGGGTTAAGAGGTTGGCCGGCTGGGCGGGGCAGGGTTGGGCAGGGCCGGGCCGGGCAGGGCGGGGCAGGGCGGGGCAGGGCGGGGCAGGGCAGGGCGGGGAGGGAAGGACCAAATGTCGAGGGATTCCAGCCTGGGAGGCGGCCGGGCTCAGCGCTGCGGCGGAGCTGCCCACCCGCGTCTGTTGAATCGGCCAATCAGCGGCGCTCCCGGACCTAGCTGGAGCGTTTCCATGCCGACCGCGACGGGCTTGCGCTCTCCGGGGCCGCATCGCCATGGCGACCTGCTCACCTGACTCGCTCCGGGTGGACGCGCCGCGACCCCTGGGCGTTCAGGCCCCTGCGGGACCAACGGGCGACGGCCCTCCATCTCCAGCTGTGCGTCTCCGCCCGGGCGAGGTGGGGCTGGCCGCGGCTGTCTGCACACGTCCCCTCTGGTCCGCGCCCCCGGCCTGGGAGGGCGGCCTCGCCCACCCCACGATGGCCCCGGCTTTGGAAGGGACTGTTTCCGTGACCCGTTCTCCCAACAGCCGCTAACAACCCGCTCTAACGTCTCCTGCGCGGCCCGCTCCTGAGAACCCTGGCTCGGGAGAGCGACGCGGGGTCCTCGGGGCAGCGCAGGCTGCGGCGTCCTGCCCACGCTGGCCCGAGGGCGCGGCTCGCTCCGGCTCGGCTCACACACCTGCGCTTCCTGCCGGGAGGCGGCTGGGACGCGGCGGGGCTGCCCCAAGTGCAGTCGCGGCAGTGTTGCGTCTCCATCGCTGGGGGTCCTTGCGGGCCGCGCCTGCCCCGCCCGGCTCCCGGTGCATGTGGCCTGCGAGGCGGCAGAGGAGATGTGGGAATTTAGGGTCGCATGTGGTGCTCGAGGTCCCCACGAGAGGTCTTCCCCCGCGGGCTCCTGCGCAACTGCGTGAAACCGGCCCGGGAAAGCCAAGATTGTGGCCCAGGAAGAGGAAGGAACGCGGGCGATAGAGCTGGGGCTTGGGACGTTGAGGGGGTCGGTGGCAGCGCTCCGGGCTGGGGGCTGGGCGGGCGGCCCGGCCGCGAGGGGAGAGGAGTCCCTGGGGTCCTTCTACGGGGGCTCCTGGAAACTCGGGGGCTCAGACGCCTGCATAGGTGACTGACAAGCCAGGTGAAATAATCGAACTTTATTTTTTAAAAAATAATATGTATATATGCACACACACATTACCAATGCTATAGTCTGTTACTACTTCTGCTTTTTTTAAAACATCCATCCCTAAATCTCTAAATCAGACCCAAAGTCTATTCAAATGGCCACTTTATGCAAGCAACAGTTATCAGCGTTTTTCTAAGTGTGCGTTATTAACATTTTCACCAAGCAAACTGAGTGTGGGCGTTGCTTTAATGGGAAAATAGTAGTATTCTAACAAAAGCGCGGGTTGAAAGCCGTGCAGTTGAGTCAAATATTAAGAGTTGGTAAGCATCTGGAGAGTCAAGGCTGGATGAGGGAGGAACGCAGAAACGGATCTTGTTCAACATGAAACTCATTTCTATACGTTTGTCACAGACTTCTATTCCTTGAGAGACAGCAGTCCGCTTGCACCCCAGATTTCCTGTGCCTTTGAACATGAAGGAAACACGGGAACTCTGGTAACATCTAGATTGCCGCAACAGAGAGTCAGAGGCCAACGGGGACCAAATGCTCTGCTTCGCAAGGTGAATGAAAGGAGCATTTCTGTCCTCTTGCCTGGCGCCACTATTGGATGTCTTCCCGGGAGCCCTCCCCCACCTGCCAACAGTGTTGTTATTTCCCGGGACGCTGAAGGACTCAGTGGCTAACTCCGTCTGGGACTCTACAGCAAGTCCTGCCAAGAGCCTGAGTCGCTTGGGAGCGGACAAGATTGGCTGCGCTCAGGAGACCTGGTCCTTTGTACACCCCTTTTCATCTGATTTGCTCGGACAAAAATGACCGAAACCTCACGCCCTTTTCCTTTTCTCCAAAACAGAGGCGCTGGCGCAGTGTTTGTTCGTGGAATCTGTCGTTTTGATCCTCTTTTCTGGGATTGAAGCTGAAGCCAGGGTGGGAGTCGGGGAGTGCAGGGAGTGGGGAGCCCCCGACTCCTGCAGAGGCGGATCTGAGGCTGTTTTTTCCCAACTAAGATCTGGCCAGGAACAGATAACAAGGCTACAAAGGTGTCCAGTGACTTTCAGCCGTCTTTAGCCTTAAAAAAGCCTTAAGAAATCATAGTAACCAAATGATACCTTCGGATAATTTAATACCCCTTCCCTTATCTGAATGGCTGCACCTTAATCTAGCCTTATCTATATGAAATAGGATTATCATGAACATCTTTTTTCCTGTTCTATCCACTTTGCTAAACTTGGCAAAGGGAAATGGTTAGTTTATGATTGTTTTATTGTGCTGTCTTAGAATTCTGCATTGTCGTTACAAGCCTCTGGTCATATCTTAAACAGGAGAGCGAGTCCGATGAACTGTTATCTATGTGTGCATGTAAATTCAGATACGTGTATAACTTGTGCAATACTTATGGCTTTCTTGGCTTTAAAAAATATCTACACTGAGGCCGGGCACGGTGGCTCACGCCTGTAATCCCAGCACTTTGGGAGTCCGAAGCAGGCGAATCACGAGGTCAAGAGATCGAGACCATCCTGGCCAACATGGTGAAACCCTGTCTCTACTAAAAATACAAAAAGTAGCTGGGCATGGTGGCAGGCGCCTGTAGTTCCAGCTACTCAGGAGGCTGAGGCAGGAGAATCGCTTAGAACCTGGGAGATGGAGGTTGCAGTGAGCCCAGATCATTCCACTGCACACCAGCCTGGTGACAGAGCGAGACTCCTTATCAAAAAAAAAAAAAAAAAGTCTTCACTGAATATTGTGTTCCAACGAGTAATGATTTATGACATAAAAATAAATTTAACTGAATAGGTGTTCGATTTTTACTTTAAAAATCTAAACTAAAAGCTTGGCCTTAGAATTAAGAACAAAAGGAGCAGAGGGAGTAGAAAGGACTTTCTCACAAATTACACAGTTTTAGTGGAATGCATAATTATAATGTTGCATTTAGCAACATTATAATCTAATCTTAATTTTGCTATGCAAATCAGGATTAGATTTGCATAGCAAAATAGGATTAGAACTCAAACATAAGTAGATTTTAATTTTCCCCATCTTTAAATAAACTATATATTTGGTAATATATTGAGAATTAAACAATATAATTGTAAATACAACTTTCTTTAATATCTAAAATATTTGGCATAACTTAAATACTAATATAACCCCCTTTTTTTTTTTTTAACTTAAAAAGTTCGTTGGTCGGCACTTCCAACCTGGCAGTGAATGCTCAACTAGCTTTAACTCTAGGATTAATTTTCAAAATAAGGATGACAGCTGAATTCTTTACTAAGAATTTTGTTGTTGTTGTTGTTGAGACGGAGTCTCGCTCTCACCCAGGCTGGAGTGCAGTGGTGCGATCTTGGCTCACTGCAAGCTCCGGGTTCACTGCAAGCTCTCGGCTCACTGCAAGCTCCGGGTCTTCCCGGTTCACTCCATTCTCCTGCCTCAGCCTCCCAAGTAGCTGGGACTACGGGCGTCCGCCACCAGGCCCGACTAATTTTTTTTGGTATTTTTTAGTAGAAACAGGGTTTCACCGTGTTAGACAGGATGGTCTCGATCTCCTGACTTCATGATCTGCCCGCCTCGGCCTCTCAAAGTGCTGGGATTACAGGCGTGAGCCACCGTGCCCGGCCCTTTACTAGGAATTTTTAAAACCCAAAACTCCTATTAAAATCAATTCCCTTCTCCAAATTACAATTCAGACAGTCCTTTCAGTTTGTCAGCAATGACCCGGTATTTCAGAGGCAGTTACTCTATTGCATTTGTTCATCCTAGCTAGTAATAAACCTCCTGTTGAAACATTTCAGTTTTTATTAATTGGTATGAAATCAGGTGGTTTTTCAGGATGAGGCTGAAGGAAAGATTAAAAAAAAAACTGCCAAGTTTATTTAAGGACAGAGGTCCATTTAGGGACATATTTTGCCTCTTCATAACATGCCTCTGTCATTCTGAGGTATACATTTAACTAAGAACACAGTTTGAACAGTAAGATGAGAGATAGATGTTGGAAAGAAACAAGGAACCAGCTGCAATTTGTGACATTTTAGCACTTAGCTCCAGGGAAGATGACTAAAGGATTGAGCAAATCCAGCTTGAAAAGCAGCCAAAACTGTACACACCTTAAGAAGCATATTTCATTAGGTTGTGAAAAGTGGATCCCTTAGTACATAATGGGTGAAATAAGTTTTCATTAAGACTTGTAAGAAGTCACCTTCTCCAAGTGAAAATAGTATGAATTACATACATGAGATTAGACAAAGTCTACTGTTCATTCATTCATTTCGCAAAGTTTTTTGAGCATCCATTGTATGCCAGGCAGTAGCTGGGTAGTATGAGTATGATAATAAAAAATGATCCCTGCCCTCAAGGAGCTGTTGTTCCAGGCAAGGAAAAATAACAGATAGTCATGGTGCAGCATAATTAGTGTTTATTTTACCATGAGGAATACAGATGTATAAAGGGGGAGCAGTTGGAGCTTAAGAGAAAAGGAACAAGGTATGTTGCTGGGAAGACTTGGAGGCAGTATCCAGATGATTAAAGTCTTAAAGACAGGGCAAGGGCCTGGCACGGTGGCTCACGCCTGTAATCCCAACACTTTGGGAAGCTGAGGCAGGCAGATCAATTGAGGTCACGAGTTCGAGACCAGCCTGGCCAACATGGTGAAACCCCATCCCTACTAAAAATACAAAAATTAGCCATGCGTGGTGGTGAGCACCTGTAATCCCAGCTACATGGGAGGCTGAGACAGGAGAATTGCTTGAACCCAGGAGGTGGAGGTTGCAGTGAGCCGAGGTCGTGCCACCGCACATCAGCCTGGGTGACAGAGAAGAGACTGTCTCAAAAAAAAAAAAAAAAAAAAAGACAGGGCAGGAAGTATAGTCTACATATATCCTAGAAATGGGGCACCCAAAGAACAGGAATTTTCAGCGGTGTTTACCCAGCACCTTCCAAGGGAAAGCTCTAAATTGTGATGTCCAAAAATACCCCTCACGACTGTCTCTACTGGCTCAGGTACAGACTCCATGAGCAATTAACTCATCAAGAAGCCAACCTCCCAGGAACTTGGTGAGAGGAAGAAGTTTCTGCTGACTTTACTTACCATGAGTTAGTCCCTAATCATGTGCACAACTAGAGATGTATTATTAAAAATCAGTTTCCCATGATGCACAGTTGAGGCCTTTCCCAGATTCTGCACCAAGGAAAAAATAATTTCAGTGGGACAATACAGCCATTTTCCATTACAAATAATTGGGAAAGTTATCTTTAATTTCTGTGGATACATAATAGGTGTATATATTTATGGAGTACATGAGATGTCTTGATACAGGCATGCAATGCATACTAATCACATCATGGGAAATGGGGTTCCCTCAATCATTTATTCTTTGTGTTACAAACAATCCAATTGTACTCTTTTTGTGATTTTAAAATGTACAATGAAATTATTGACTACAGTCTCCATGTTGTGCTATCAAACGGTGGGTATTAGTCATCTTTTCTATTTTTTGTACCCATTGCCACTTCCCCAAGCCCCCAATTATCTTTCTCAGCCTCTGGTAACCATCCTTCTACTCTGTATGTCAATGAGTTCAATTATTTTGATTATTAGATCCCACAAATAAGTGAGAACATGAGACGTTTGTTTTTCTTTGCCTGGTTTATTTCACTCACCATAATGATCTCCAGTTCCATCCATCCTGTTGCAAATGACAGGATCTCATTCTTTTTTATAGCTGAATAGTATTCCATTGTGTATATGTACCACATTTTCTTTATCCATTCACCTGTTCATAGACACTTAGGTTGCTTCCAAATCTTGACTATCCTGAACAGTGCTGCAACAAACATGGGAATGCAGATAGCTCTTCAATATATTGATTTCCTTTCTTTTGGGTATATACCCAGCAGTGGGATTGCTGGATCCTGCGGTAGCTCAATTTTTAGTTTTTTGAGGAACCTCCAAACTGTTCTTCATAGTATTTGTACTAATTTACATTCCCACCAACAGTGTACAAGGGTTCCCTTTTCACCACATCCTCCCAACATTTGTTATTGCCTGTCTTTTGGATATAAGCCATTTTAACTGAGGTGAGATGGTATTTCATTGTAGTTTTGATTTGCATTTCTCTGATGATCAATGAGGTTGAGCACCTTTTCATATGCCTGTTTGCCATTTGTATATCTTCTTTTGAGAAATGCCTAATCAAATCTATTGCCCATTTTTTGATCTGATTATCCAACTTTTTCCTGTAGAGTTGTTTGAGCTCCTTATATATCTGGTTATTAATCTGTTGTCAGATTAGTAGTTTGCAAATATTTTCTCCCATTCTGTGAGTTGTCTCTTCACTTTGTTGATTGTATCCTTTGCTGTGCAGGCGCCTTTTTACACTTGATCTTCGCCAAAAGCCCAAGAAGCAATGTGCAGGAGCTTTTTAAACTTGACGTGATGCAATTTGTCCATGTTTGCTTTGGTTGCCTGTTCCTGTGGGGTATTTATTGCTCAAGAAATATTTGCCCCAACCTATGTCCTGGAGATTTTTCCCTAATGTTTTCTTGCAGTAGTTTCATAGTTTCAGAAGTCTTATATTTAAGTCTTTAATTCATTTTTATTTGATTTTTGTATCTGGCCAGAGACAGGGGTCTAGTTTCATTCTTCTGCATGGGGATATCCAGTTTCCCCAGTACCATTTATTGAAGAGACTGTTTTTTCCCTAGTATATGTTCTTGGCATCCTTGTCGAAAATGAGTTCACTGTAGGTGTATGGATCTGTTTCCAGGTTCTCTATTCTGTTACATTGGTCTATGTGTCTGTGTTTATGCCAGTACCATGCTGTTTTGGTTACTGTAGCTCTGTAGTATAATTTGAAGTCAGATAATGTGATTCCTCTAGTTTTATTCTTTTTGCTTAGGAAAACTTTGGCTATTGTGGGTCTTTGGGGGTTCCATATACATTTGGGGATTGTTTTTTCTATTTATGTGAAGCATGTCATTAGTATTTTGAAAGGGATTGCACTGAATCTGTAGATTGCTTTGGGTAGTATGGACAGTTGAACAATATTGATTCTTCCAATCCAACAACAAGGAATATTTTCCCATTTCTTCCATAAGTGTTTTCTAATTTTGATTATAGATATCTTTCACATCTTTGGTTAATTCCTAGGTATTTAATTTTATGTGTGGTTCTTGTAAATAAGATTATGTTTTTATTGCTTCTTCAGATTGTTCACTGTTGTCATATAGAAATGCTATTGATTTTTATATGTTAATTTTGTATCCTGCAACTTTACTGAATTTATCAGTTCTAATAGTTTTTTAGTGCAATCTTTAGGTTTTTTTCAAATATAAGATCATATCATCTGCAAACAAGGATAATTTGACTTCTTCCATTCCAATCTGGATGCCCTTTATTTATTTTCCTTGTCTGATTGCTCTAACCATACTTCCCACACTATGTGGAATAACAGTGGTGAAATTGGGCATCCTTGTGGTGTTCCAGATCTTAGAGGAAAGGCTTTCAGCTCTTCCCCCATTCAGTATGATACTAGCTGTGGGTCTGTCATATATGGCTTTTATTATGTTGCGGTATATTCCTTGTATCCCCAGTTTCTTTAGGGTTTTTAATCATGAAGGATGTTGAATTTTATCAAATGCTTTTTCAACATCAATAAAAAACCGTATGAAACGATTGTATGGTTTTTATCCTTTATTCTGTTGATATGATGTATTATAATGGTTGACTTGTGTATGTTGAACCATCCCCGCATCCCAGAGACAAATCCCACTTGGTCATGATGAATGATCTTTCTAATATATTGTTGAATTAGGTTTGCTAGTATTTTGTTGAGGATAAAATTTTGCATCAATATTCATCAGAGATATTGGCCTATAGTTTCCTCTTTTTTTTTTTGAGATGGGGTTTCACTTTTATTGCCCAGGCTGGAGTGCAATGGCACAGTCTCAGCTTACTGCAGCCTCCACCTCCCAGGTACAAGTGATTCTCCTACCTAAGCCTCCTGAGTAGCTGGGATTGTAGGTGCCTGCCACCATGGCTGGCTAATTTTTGTATTTTTAGTAGAGATAGGGTTTCCCCATATTGGCCAGGCTGGTCTCGAACTCCTGACTTCAGGTGATCCACCCGCCTCGGCCTTCAAAAGTGTAGGATTACAGATGTGAGCCACCGTGCCCGATCTGGTTGTAGTTTTCTTTTTTTGATGTGTCTTTGTCTGGTTTGGGTATCAGGGTAAGACTGGCCTCATTGAAAGAGTTTGGCAGTGTTCCTTCCTCTATTTTTCAGAATAATTTGAGTAGGGTTGGTATTAGTTCTTTCAATGTTTGGTAGAATTTGGCATTGAAGCCATCGGGTACCAGGCTTCTTTTTTACTAGGAGACTTTTTATTATGGCTTTGATCCCGTTACTTGTTATTGGTCTGTTCAGGTTTTGGTTTTTTTTTTTTTTTTCTGGTTCAATCTTGGTAGTTTGTATATGTCTAGGAATTTGTCCATTTCTCCTAGATTTTCCAATTTATTGGCATATGGTTGCTCAAAGTAGCCACTAATGATCCTTTTAATTTCTGCACTATCAGTTGTAATGTCTCCTTTTTTCATCTCTGATTTTATTTATTTGGATCTTTTCTCTTTTTTTCTTAGTTACTCTGGCTAAAGGTTTGTTTAGTTTAACTTTTCAAAAAACCAACTGTTTGTTTCATTGATCTTTTGCATTTTCTTCATTTCAGTCCCATTTATTTCTGCTCTGATCTTTATTATTTCTTTTCTTGTACTAATTTAGGGTTTGGTTTGGTCTTGCTTTTCTAATTCTTTAAGATGCATCATTAGATTGTTTATTCTAATTTGTTCTTCTTTTTTGATATAGGCACTTAGAGCTATCAGCTTCTCTGAGTACTGCTTTTGCTGTTTAGTATGTTGTTTCGACACTATCACATTTTCAAGAAATGTTTCAATTTCCTTCTTAATTTCTTCATTGACCCACTGGTCATTCAGGAGCATATTGTTTAATTTCCATGTATTGATTTCTAGTTTTATTCCATTGTGGTCAGAGAAGATGCTTGATATTATCTGAATTTTTTTAATCTTTAAGAGTTGTTCTGTGGCCTAACATATGATTTATCCTTGAGAATCATCCATGTGCTGAAGAAAAGAATGTGTATTCTGCAGCCAGATGTGCTGTAAATATCTATTAAATCCATTTGGTCTGTAGTGCAGATTAAATCCAGTGTTTCTTTGTTGATTGTCTGTATGGGAGATCTGTCCAATACTGAAAGTGGACTATTGAAGTCTCCAGATATTACTGTACTGGGGACTATCTCTCTCTTTCTCTCTAATAATATTTGTTTTATATATCTGGGTTCTCCAGTGTTGGGTGCATATACATTTAAAATTATTATGTCCCCTGGCCAGGCACAGTGGCTCACACCTGTAATCCCAGCACTTTGGGAGGCTGAGGCAGGCAGATCACCTGAGGTCACAAATTCAAGACCAGCCTGGCCAACATGGCAAAACCCTGTCTCTACTAAAAATAAAAAAAAAATCAGCCAGGAGTGGTGGCATGCCTATAGTCCTAGCTACTCAGAAGGCTGAGGCAGGATAATTGCTTGAACCTGGCGGGCGAAGGTTGCAATGAGCTGAGATCGCACCACTGCACTCCAGCCTAGGTGACGGAGCAAGACTCTATCTCAAAAAAAAAACAAAAAGGCTAAAGAATCTGTATAGTTTTCAGTTGTGAAAATTCTGTTTGGAAAGAAGAAATCACAAACACATATAACTTTTTAATAATAATGATAAGTCATAAAGTTGTGTGCATGAATATGTGTTCTTTTTTGGCAATTAATATATATTCTGACTGAATGAGGCAGCTTGGTGGCTCTATCCATGATATCAGAATTATTTATTATTATTTTTGGTTTTTATTGACAAAGAATATTTTTTCATCCATCAGTTTCCATTACTGAACACGTTGCCTAATCAACAGTGAAAAAAAGTCCACCTGAAGTACACTGTTCTCTGTGTATATGAAAAGCACAACACATTTTAATTTATTCTAATAATAGACACAGAAGTTGCATAAATGAGTAACAAAGAGTCTTATGCAAAGTTTAGTCTTTTAGAAGACTTTAGTCTTATTTAGTCAAATACACAATTAGCCACAAGGTAATTAGGGTGAAGTAAAAATTTTCTAAGAAGTCCAGAGAAAGTTCTTGTTAAAAGCCACATATGTTTTCAGTTAATTACAGAAATGAGGAAAGGTTTCTTGAAAATGGTGATTTTGTGTTTAGCCTTGAAATCTGGATCTGGTTTTGATCTGCATGGTTTGGGGAACCTATTTTAGGAAAAGAGTTCTGCATAAGTAAAGACTCTGAGAAGATGATTATAAAACATGTTTTGGGTTATGCTGATGTCCTGTAACACCTGAGATTATAGTAAAGGATACACTTTACAATCAGGAACATTGGGATAGTGTCCTGTAGTATTTTTGAATGCTAGAATAAGGAGTTGGCTGTGGCACTTTTGAACAGAGGAATCATGAAGTTAGAACTATGTTTATAGAAGAACCATCTGAGAGCAATGAGTAGCCCGGGATTTGGGAGTAGGAGATGCTTCAGGAAACACTTGCTAGAGGAAATGACGACCTGAACAGGATCATGCCCTGGACCCAGAAAGAACAGGAGGCTCAGTGAAGTCACTCTGACCACAGAATCTAGATGACTTAGCAACTGACTGTATGCTGGGTTTGAAGGAGAAGATGGAGACAAACATATTTGCAATTTCTAGGTCAGGTTGATGACAGGATAGTGGAGCCAGAAGATTAGCTAAATTCTGAGGAAAAAGAAAGTGAAGAGCAAGTTTGATTTCAGACATCTTAATCATAAAGTCTTTTCTAATAATTGCCCAGAACTGCCACTTTTCCGTCCACTTCCATCCCTACATATGTATGAGTTTTGATAATAATGAATTCTCCTTATTAACAGAGATTGATTATGGAGTTGGAGATAAAAGTAGATTGACTGTAATACATTTGATACAATGTACCCCCACTGTAAAATAATTATTAGTAGTTAGACAGCTATTCTAGGAAAACCCATGAAGAAGGAAAGAGCAACAGCTTCCTGTCTACCATTTCAGGGTCCCACTCTCCCATTCAAAAGGCCCTCTTCCAAAATCGTAAGTCCCTTAGCGTCATGGATGACATCTTCCTCAACTTTGCAAGCTCTTTTCCTGGCATAGTGCTCAGGACATAGTAGGCACTTCATAAATGTTTGTTGATTAAGTTATTGAACAGTAAGATGCAAGTTATGTTTGTTCCAAAAATGAGAAAAAGATGGCCTCTCTATATTGGTCTTATGTGGCTTACTTCTTCATTACTGACCAAGACCATTGGCTCAAAAGCCTGCCGGCAGCAAACTCAAATTCTTGTACAGCCAATTGTTTTAAATATGACCCAAGAAAGCATATTTTTTAGTCATTCAGAGCCTGCCTGCTTTGCTTACCCCAGAAACTCCACCGACATCTGTTAGCCTTAGATATACCAAACCCTGAGGCTAGAGAAGACCCAAGTCCATGCTGTTCTTCCTAACTCTGACCCAGAGCCTCCCACATCGTGAGGCTGAGGTACATCACCTAGCCGGGTAACCTCCTTTCTCTGATTTTCCACTCCCCAGGGACTTCCCTTGCTCTCTTCCCCTTTGGGTGGTGGCCCCACGCCATTGTCTCTGGAAGGTCTCCAAGATCCCTGGGCTTCACCCCCACCTACACTCCTACATGCCAGCCTGTCCAAGCACCACACAAAGCACTTTGTGTACTGCTGCCACCTGGTGGTCGTATCTTTCCCCTACCAGCCCCGAAATTCCTGCTTTCATGACATTATTGTAGGTGTATGAGGGAGGAAATCTGATGTATTAAATTGCTTTTTCAAACCTATGTGTTTTTTTCTTTCTTCCTTCCTAGGAATTTCATATTTTGTCACTCACTGAAAAAATTCTTAGATCTGAAAAGCTAGGAGGGTACTTGGAGATCATTTCATTAATCCCTGTCTTACGTAGGTGAGAAAACCTTGGTTCAGACCTATCTCCATCAAATTAAATTTCTAAAGGTGACGTTTCAGAAGTAAATTAACACTAATGAATTCTAATTCTAGGATTTATACTAAGAAACTAATCGTAAATAGGTTCACCTATAGAGCTTTTTATAATAGAGAAATTAAAAATCATCTGTATGTTTCAAATGAAGGGATTTGTTAAATGAAGTATAGGGCAGTAGTAGTCTGTAGTGACAACTATGCAGCAATAGTCTGAAAAACTGTTATAGAGTCATGTGAAATTATGTAGAGAAAAAAGTGACATACAGAAATGTTCATATTTTATGAGATAAAGTTTAAAAACAGTAAGTTTAGTATGTTGGATTTTCACTTAAAATTTTTATATGCTTGGAAGAAGCACCAAAAATAAATACCAAATATTAAGTAGTTCTCTGTTTGCATCGCAGGATTAGCTGATCCTAGTTGAATTCATTTGGTTTATCTGTAGTTTCTAAATTTGCTATAATAAAAATATTAATTGCTGAATAATTAAAAAGTTATTATTAAAGAAGTCAATTATCATGGCAAGCTGCAAGTTCAAGCTAAATGTGTTATCCAGTAGAACTTTCCGGCTGGGCACGGTGGCTCATTCCTGTAATCCCAGCACTGTGGGAGGCCGAGGCAGCTGGATCACTTGACGTCAGGAGTTTGAGACCAGCCTGGCCAATATGGTGAAACCCTGTCTCTAGTAAAAATACAAAAATTCGCCAGGCATGGTGGTGCACGTCTGTAATTCCAGCTACTCGGGAGGCTGAGGCACAAGAATCACTTGAACCCGGGAGGTGGAGGCTGCAGTGAGCAGAGATTGCCCCCACTGCACTCCAGCCTGGGTGACGAAGTGAGACTCTGTCTCAAAAACAAAAACAAAAACAAAAACAATAAAAAACTTTCTGCAATGATGAAAATGTTCTGTACTAACATTTCCTATGACATGTGGCTACTGGGCATTGGAAATGAAGCCATTGCAACTGAATAACTGAATTTTTAATTTATGTAGTCACAGGCAGCTAGTGGCTACCATATTGGTTAATGCAGGATAGACTAGGTGGTAGGTGAGAACAGTCATAGCACATTAAGAGTGATCATAATTAGTCTAGATGTGCTACTGTGTATGTAAATGTGTATGTTTTTCTTGACTAGCTTCTCTCTAAGTTATTATACCATAATTTAGGATAAAGTATACCAATAAATGATGACATGAAACCATCTATGTAGAGGTTTTTTTGAGAAACAACTACTTCATCATGTGATTTATAAGAAAGATCCATTTATAAATGAACAAGGAGAGTTCGTCCAGAAATTACATCTTTCTTGTTAAAAAACTGTTCATTCTTTTCCAGGATCATGCAATAGTCCAGAGGTAGAACAAGAACAGCTAAAAGATCAATCTGGATTCTGTTAACCCAGCAAATTAACCCAACTTTTATCATTTAACTTTATAGAGATACTATCTACTTAGATATGCTGAATGCTAGACTTACATAATAGTTGTGTAAATTGCCGCTTAAGCTTCATTTTTGTTACTAAAGTTGTTATGTTAAATTTTGTGACCAAATTCATACCCTCCTTCCATAATTTAAGAATTTGCCTCTCAGATTGACATTCAGACTTGTGATATCCTCATTCCTCAGACAATGCTTCATCGGCACCCAAGATAAGTCCTTATTTGAGATATATTGCTTCGTTTCTTGCCTCGTGACTGAACAGACACATTATTTGTGTAAAGGAGCCTTATTGGAATACAATGAGCTGCCTATCTGCTTTCTGGAAAATATGAAATAGATCATTTACGCAGCACTGTGCTCACAGTTCTGCTTTTTGATTAGACTAACAGGTTCATGTGCCTGCTCTCAGACCAATACACTGAGACAGCAGAGAAAGTTTAATGATTACGAGGCAGACGAGTGATAAGATGGGAGGAGACTCTTAACTCCATCTCCCTGAGGTGTTCTGGGCTGAAGTTTTTAAGGGGATTATGGAGAGTAAGGGGCTGGAAAATTGGAGTCATTGATTGGTTAGGGTAAGGGGCATGAAATCATCAGGATGTGGAGACTGCATTCTTTGGTGAGTCAGCTCTTTGTGGTATCCTTCAGAGCAGCTGGTATTAGTAGTTTTACTGGTACAGGGGAACTGAAATCATATCTCAAATTGAAAACTCAATATTTCACAATGCTTTGGTTTTCTATAGAGCAGTTAAGAAAAACGATAGTCTACAAGGTCCAATGATTCTGGAACATTAAGCAGCAAACAATTATGAGGAAGCTGGTCGAAGGGCAAGCTGACCTAACGATTAATGTGACTATGCTGTAAGCTTGGTTTATTTTTGTTTTGTTTCTCCACATCCCTTCTTTCCTGAGTAATTTTATTAAATTTATAGGGACAGTTTCACTTTTAGAAACAAATAATTTCTATTACTAGTTTACTTGAGTAGACTTGCTTTTCAATAGACAGATTCCAGAGTGCTTTCCTTTATATACTTATTTACCTAATAAAGCAAGCATACTGTATTGTGATGAAAAATTCTGGAGTTGTGATGAGAATAACAGTAAGTATTAAGATGATAAGTTTTTCAAGTAAAAATTTTCTGGGAGAAATCTTCACAATTACAATGAATATGGAAGATATACAGCTAGAACTATGACTTTTTTGGCTTTCAAGTCCAAGATTATTTATAACAAATTAGAATTTTTTTATGAAGCTAGCAGGCACAGTTACTAAAAGAGGAAGAGAAATAGAGTTTGCAATTCAGGCTGGAGGGGACCAAAGGAAGCTAGTGAAATAGAGAGGTCAGTTTAACAGCTTGTTGCTATACCAATCCTTTAGGAGAATAATCTGAAAGATTATTTACCTAGTCAGTGAAAATAAATTCAACTAAATAATGATAAAATACTGTGTACTTTATAAGTGGGATTTGGAAATAATGGCATACTCTCTAAGCAATATTTGAGATGATCAATATAACAAATATTTTCTTTGTTCCTATTTACTTGCTTTTAATCCACAATCAATATTTTACCCTGCCAGAAGCAGATATTGAATCATGGTTAAGCTGTCTTTGTATTATAGGAAGCTGGCTTTTGATCCTTTTCCTGAGGAAGTACATAAAAACAAGATAGAAATTTGCTTTTTTGATAAGTCAAGAGGTATAACCAACATAGAAACTTCTGAAATTCTGATTAACTATTGATTACAAGCTAAAACCACAACAATAGTGAGGGAGAAACACTCCGGAATAATTGAAGGCCACCAAAAGAAACAAAAGGGAAAACTTTCTTAGGCTGGGATAGACAGGGCTGGGCACGTCGTCTCACATGTGTTGAGGTGCAGTGCTCTGCCCTCCCTCTAATATTAATAAACTGGAATTTGTTGGGGGTTAATCATCTGTCAGTTCAACAACAGCAATGATTTCTGTGTAATAAGTAAAATGCAATTTCTAACACATATGAGTGATTTAATAATCTGTAGCAATGTATTTCAAGGGTGATTCAGGGTGGAACTGATTTTAAACATACCCATTTAAATTTTGTCTTAGATCATTAATCAGAAAGACTTTATTAATCTTTTTTCCTACAAGCCATATATCATCCCTCTCTTTATTTTCCACTTCAAAACGGCACTTTTGAGAAAAGATGGGGATCTGAATTGTATAAAAACAAAGTTGTACAGCATTTTTTTTAACTTCCAACTTTTAAGTTCAGGGGTACATGTGCAGGATGTGTAGGTTTGTTACATAGATAAACATGTGCCATGGTGGTTTGCTGCACAGATCATCCCACTACCCAAGTATTGAGCCCAGCATCCACCAGCTATTCTTCCTGATCCTCTCCCTCCTCCCACCCCCCACTCTCTGACAGGCCCCAATGCATGTTATTCCCCTCCATGTCCACATGCTCTCATCCTTCAGCTCCCACTTACACCTGAGAATGTGCAGTATTTGGTTTTCTGTTCTTGCATTAGTTTGCTAAGGATAATGGCCTCCAGCTCCACCCATGTCCTTGCAAGGGACGTGATCTTCTTCCTTTTTATGACTGCATAGTATTCCATGGTATATGTGTACCACATTTTCTTTATCCAGTCTATCATTGAAGGGCATTTAGGTTAATTCCATGTCTTTGCTATTGTGATTAGTGCTGCAATGAACATACACGTGCATGTATCTTTATAACAGAATGATTTATATTTTGGGGGTATATACTTAGTAATGGGATTGCTGGGTCAAATGGTATTTCTACCTCTAGGTCTTTGAGGAATTGCCATAATCTTCCACAGTAGTTGAACTATTTACACTCCCACCAACAGCATAAAAGCATCCCTTTTTCTCCACAACCTCATCAGTATCTCTTGTTTTTTTGACTTTTTAATAATAGGCATTTTGACAGGTGTGAGATAGTATCTTACTGTGGCTTTGATTTGCATTTCTCTAATGATCAGTGATGTTAAGCTTTCTTTTATATGTTTGTTGGTTGAATGTATGTCTTCTTTTGAAAAGTGTCTGTTCATGTTCTTTGCCCAGTTTTCAATGGGGTTATTTTTCTTCTGTGAATCTGTTTAAATTCCTTATAGATGCCGGATATTAGATCTTTGTCAGATGGATAGACTGCAAAAATTTTCTCCCACTCTGTAGGTTGTCTGTTTACTCTGTTGATAGTTTCTTTTGCTGTGCAGAAGCTTTTTAGTTTAATTAGATCCCATTTGTCAATTTTTGCTTTCGTTGCAATTGCTTTTGGTGTCTTCATCATGAAATCTTTGCCTGTGCCTATGTCCTGAATGGTATTGCTTAGATTTTCTTCTAGGGTTTTTATAGTTTTAGATTTTACATGTAAGTGTTTAATCCATCTTGAGTTTATTTTTGTATATGAAATAAGGAAGGGATCCAGTTTCAATTTTCTGCATATGGCTAGCCAGTTCTCCCAGCACCATTTGTTAAATAGGGTATCCTTTCCCCTTTGCTTGTTTTCACCAGGTTTGTTGAAGATCAGATGGTTGTAGGTTGCAGTCTTATTTCTGAGTTCTGTATTCTGTTCCATTGGTCTCTCTATCTGTTCTTGTACCAGTACCATGCTGTTTTGGTTACTGTAGCCTTGTAGTATAGTTTGAAGTAAGGTAACATGATGTCTCCAGCTTTGTTCTTTTTGCTTAGGATTGCCTTGGCTACTTGGGCTCTTTTTTGGTTCCATATGAATTTTAAAACAGTTTTTTCTAATTCTGTGAAGAATGTTAATGGTAGATTAATGGGAATAGCATTGAATCTACCAACTGCTTTGGGCAATATGGCCATTTTCATGTTATTGATTCTTCCTAGCCATTAGCGTGGAATGTTTTCTATTTGTTTGTGTCATGTCTGATTTCTTAGAGCAGTGGTTTGTAGTTCTCCCTGAAGAGCTCCTTCACTTCACTTGTTAGCTATATTCCTAAGTATTTTATTCTTTTTGTTGAAATTGTGAACAGGAGTTCATTCGTAATTTGGCTCTCAGCTTGCCTGTTGTTGGTGTATAAGAATGCTAGTGATGTTTGCACATTGATTTCATATCCTGAGACTTTGCTGAAGTTGCTTATCAGATTAAGAAGCTTTTCGGTTGAGACAATGGGGTTTTCTAAAAATAGAATCCTGTTATCTGCAAACAAAGATAGTTTCACTTTCTCTCTTCCTATTTGAATACACTTTATACCTTTATCTTGCCTAACTGTCCTGGCCAGACCTTCCAATACTAAGTTGAATAGGAGTGGTGAGAGAGGGCATGCTTGTCTGTCTTGTGCTGGTTTTCAAGCGGAATGCTTCCAGCTTTTGTCCATTCAGTATGATATTGGCTACAGGTTTGTCATGTATGGCTCTTATTATTTTGAGGTATGTTCCTTCAATACCTAGTTTATTGAGAGTTAACATAAAGGGATGTTGAATTTTATTGAAGGACTTTTCTGCATCTAGTGAGAAAATCATGCAGTTTTTGTCTTTAGTTTTGTTTATGTGATGAATCATATTTATTGATTTGCATATATTGAACCAACCTTGCATCCTGGGGATGAAGTCTACTTGATTGTGGTGGATAAGCTTTTTGATGTGCTGCTGGATTCAATGGTTTACCAGCATTTTGTGGAAAATTTTTGCATTGATGATCATCAAGGATATTGGCCTGAAGTTTTCTTTTTTTGTTGTATCTCTGCCAGGTTTTGGTATCAGGATGATGCTGGCCTCCTAGAATGAGTTAGGGAGGGGTCCCTCCTTTCCAGTTGTTTGGAATAGTTTCAGTAGGACTGCTACCAGCTCTTCTTTGTACCTCTAGTGGAATTCAGCTGTAAGTCCTGGGTTTTTTGTTTGTTTGTTTTTTGTGTCTTTTTTGGGGGGGGTTCGTGGGCTATTTATTACTGCCTCAATTTCAGAACTTGGTATATTCAGGGATTCAACTTCTTCCTGGTTTAGTCTTCAGAGTGTGTATATGTGCAGGAATTTATCAATTTCTTCTAGATTTTCTAGTTTACGTTCACAGAAGTATTTATAATGTCTCTGATGGTTGTTTATATTTCTCTGGAGTCAGTGGTAATATCCTTTTTATCATTTTGATTGTGCTTATTTGAATCTTCTCTCTTTTCTTCTTTATTAGTCTAGCTAGAGGTCTATCTATTTTATTAATTTTTTCAAAGAACCACCTTCTAGATTCATTGATCTTTGAAGGTTTTTTCATGTCTCTGTCTCCTTCAGTTCAGCTCTGATCTTGGGTATTTCTTGCCTTCTGCTAGCTTTGGAGTTTGTTTGCTCTTGGTTCTCTAGTTCTTCTAATTGTAATGTTAGGCTGTTAACCTGAGCTCTTTCTAGCTTTTTGATGTGGGCATGTAGTGCTATAAATTTCTCTCTTAGCACTGCTACTTCACCAGCAACAGCAGCAGCCCTCTGCTTCAGGGCTTCTGATTCGTTTTTCTTCCTGCCAAATGACAAGACCCTCTGTGTGGGCAGAAAGGGAGATAGGAAGGAGCAGGCAGGTAGCAGAAGGCAGTGTTGAAGTACAGATCTTGTTTCCTCACCTTGGAGAGGACTGCTAATAAGCCCTCATAATTGTTGGTTAGTTTTAATGTTGGTACTCTAACAGAGATTAAGTCATGTAAGTATCTTTTAAAAATCAGTTACCATTTTTATTTCATACAAATAACTACTCCTTCCTCTTTATGTGCCATATCATACACTTCCCAGAATAATTTATTCTATAGATCTCTCTCAGAAGACAAGAACCTGAGAACACATTGATTGTCAAGGAGGATTTATTGAAAAGCATTTTCTATAGTTAGTATAAGGTCGTTCGATGTTAACAAGAACTGTCTACCCAAATATCACGAAATAAATCTGTTTACAGAATCCTTTCTTCTACAATCTCATGCTTACATCCTGCTTAAGGCAAAGATGGAAACTTGGTACAACTATATTATACTGCATCTCTATTAGCATTAGCTAAATGCACTGCAAAGGCTCCACCTTGTTACCCTGACTTGAGTGGCCTTTCATTGTGTGTGTGTATGTGTGTGTGTGTGTGTGTGTATGTGTGTGTGTTCTGGGCATGCGGGATTTCTGGCAAAGAGTTTTGGACCACAATGGCTGGGGGATTAAATGGGAAAGTGCGCTGGTGGGAGATCTTAATCTGCCACAAAAATGACACTAAACAAAGGGAGAATGTCATGCCAGATGTTAAAATGCAAGTTTTACAGCAGCTTGAGATCCTTTCAATGAAATAGTCAAAGAAACCAAGAAATCAGTAGGCAATCAATTAGGAATAGATGGAAAGTGCTTTGACATAAAGAAAAATACCACTGCCACCTCAACTTGGTGACAACTGACAAACAGTAAAGGGAAGAAACTATGGCCTGAGGCACATCATGACTTTAAGGGATTAGAGGAGAACATACATTGGAGATACGTGTACTGTACATATATATATATATATATATATATATATATATATATATATACAGAACATACATACATAGAGAAGATACACACAGAACACACACTGGAGTCTCCTTGGAAGCTGTGCTACAAAGCAGTGGTTTTCAAAGTGTGGTCCCAGACCAACAACATCCATATTACTTGGAACCTGTAAGAAATGTTAATTTTGGGACTCCACCTTACCTAGCAAATTAAAAATTCTAGGTTGATGTCCAGCAATATGCATTTTAAAAAATCTTTCAGGTGATTCTAATGCCTGCTAAAGTTTGAGAACCACTGGAATTATGTTTCAGTTAGGCTTTCATTTCTAGCTGCTTCATCTACATGCAGGGTGTGTGTGTGTGTGTTATATGTCTGAAATTTTTAAAAAGGATATTAATCTTTAAATTTTTGCTTGTTTTAATCCAGTGGTGTTAATAGAAGAAATAAGAAACACAAAAATGGGGTCAATAAGGAGAAATAAGCAAGCTAAAATGATAGGAAAAGGCCAACAGAAAAATAAACAAATAATTTTTTATTTTCTCTTTCATATAGTCAAGTGTGAGCCCCTTGAATTTCTACTGATGTAAAAATCATATTTGTTTTCATTTGGAAGGAGCCTTCGGAACCTCTGCTGCCACCTTCTCATTTTACAGATGAGGACCTGATCGCGGCAAGGTTTTACTCACCTGCCAGGTTAGATGGCAAGTTCGTGACCTTGGGTCTGAGGAAGAGAGATCGCAGGTAAAAGTTTAAATTGAGTAGATATTCTTGGTTTGGGAGAAAAATAAAGTGCTTATCCACATTTTTTGAAGTTATGTGAATCATTTAAATTGTCTTCCCCATCTCCTGGCTCCTGCCAGAGACTGGTGCTAAGACACGCATGGTTGGAGGAACACAAGCTCTCTCGGGAGGTGACGGCCCAGCAGATGGATCAGCACCACAGACCCTGGCCCCAGCTGCAAGGCTGCCTTTGCCAGGAGAATGAAAGAGTCTTTTCACTCTTGTTTCCTCTCTCCCCATGCCAGGCTCAGCACCAGTACCAGCCCCCACCTTCCGTCTGTGCCTGTTTTCTTCAATCCTGGAAGGAAATCATAAGTGATTTGCCCCAAAAGGTCTGCTCTTGAGTGAGTAAAGAGATAAACTTTATTATCATTATTAATCACTACTATTTTATTTATGCTCTATAATAACCCTCCTTCTTTCAGAAGGTATTGGGCAGGGCCGGAGGAGCTTTATTTTTAAGGGCTGGTTATCTGTCCCATCCCTGACCAGGCCACAACATCGTCAAAGTTCTATTGTGTATTTTAAACTTAACAGAAAGTTCAATTCAACAGAAAGCCAAAGGTATGAAGAGCCAGGCCTGCAATCTCCATGGCTTCACTCTTCCTACAGTGTGGAGTTCACTGCCTTGCACACCATGAAGGCTCTATAAATATTTGGTGAATTACTGAGTGAATGTGAGAGGGCAATGAGGGAAAATGGCAACATAAAGCAGATGAAAGAGAGAGCTCCTGAGAGTTGACTCCTTTGTTTGTTACTTTACCTGTAGGAGAAAGGCAGTCAGTGGGCATTGAATCATGTTAAAGTCACCCTAAAGTAGAGGATGGCAAACCTGATCCTTATGTATTTCCAAGCCTGGGCAGAGAGATCTTCCTTATTTTCTTGGGGGAAAGTACGTTGGCTTTGGAGATGCTCCAAACCAGATTCCAGGCAGTTGTCAGCAGCTGGGATAAATCAGTTATGGTTTCAGATTAAAATTTAAACTCAGAGCTAACAAAAAGGCATTGATGAAATCACAGCAGAATTTGGAGACAAAATTGTGTTAAATGCCATCATAGACCTTAGATGTCTGCTAGTGCTAAGATCACTATATACGATTATGAAGAGTATAAGACTAACATATCAGTTATAGGACATTTGCAACACTCCTAATAACTCTACTATTTTTTCAACAACAGCTTCTGATACAGCTTTTAAGGAACTAAATGAATTAATACAAGTTATGTTTTTTCATTTTGTATGGCCTCTTGCTGTTTAAAGTTTTATAAAAAGTGAAATACATAAGATGACGACACTTGGAAGAAAGATGGGAGGCAAATGACCTTGGAAGAAAATCAATAGGTGCTTTAATTTTTGAGAAAAATATCATTATTTAAATAAAATGTTCTGCAATTTTTAAATTTATTTTTATTTTTTATTTTTTGAGACAGAACCTTGCTCTGTCACCAGGCTGGAGTGCAGTGGCATGATCTCAGCGCACTACAACCTCCACCTCCTGGATTCAAGCGATTCTTATGCCTCAGCCTCCCGAGTAGCTGGGATTACAGGCAAGTGCTACCACACCCAGCTAATTTTTGTATTTTTAGTAGAGACGGGGTTTCACCATTTTGGCCAGATGGTCTCGATCTCCAGATCGTGAACAGCCCACCTCAGCCTCCCAAAGTGCTGGGATTGCAGGCATGAGCCACTGCACCCAGCCAATTTATTTTTTAAATTGTTATATTTGTGCTAAAAAAAATGTAGAGTGTAATATAATAAGATTTTTAATGTTAGCTTTAGTAATGACTGATTGGAAAAATGTAAAACATATCTATAATATTGATAGCCTCACTTCTCTTAATATTGAATTATTACATATAGTAACCTACTGATTAAATCAACAAGGTATCATAAGTTCTAGCTAACAGTGTGACTTGCATGCAATCTACTAGGAAAGGCAGCTTTCTATTGGCAGGTTTTTTTCATTTTTTTTTTTTTAATAAGGAGGGGTAATAATATATTGGCTGGAGAATTATTGAAATTGTGGAGAATGTTTTATTTCAGCAATTGATAAACATGATCTCAATACATTCTCTCTGCACCTTTTTTTAATGGTCCTTCTTCCTCAAAAGCCTTCCAAATTTGTTTGTGTTCATTTGGAAGCTCATTTATGCCTGGTTTGGGCAGAGGACACAACTGTGTTGTTGTTTATTCCTCTATCCTCAGCAGCTCATATAGTGCTTAACACGCTGGAAGGGAGAAAGGAATGAGCAAATGAAAGAATTTATTTTTTGTTGATATGTTTAAAATATGCCCAACTGTTTCCTTGAAAGAAAAGTGATAAGCCTTAAAGTTTTAGAGCCATGATCATTTTACTAGGGGCAAAGGTTTACTAATATTAATGTATGTATATTGAATTCTTTTCTTGACTATATTTAGCCCTAAAGCATGTTGCAATGAGACTAGAGAACACACAAATAAATTGTGTGCCTTAAATTTGCAGAGGCAAATGATTATCCATCGTATCCTGAGAATATATAATTTTTTAAAAGCTTAGGAAAAATGAGTTTAATATTTGTGTCTATTAATATATTTAGGCCAAAAACTCAGACATATTTTAATTGAACCAGAAGACGCTGTGCCAGATGACAATCATCACATACTGAGTGAGGAGATATCACCTGTGAATAGAAGCCCTGCTTCCCGCTCACTTGCTTAGCTAACAAGGCTGGGAATACACTGCCATCTATCTCCCTGTTTGCTTCAGATCTTCTGTTCCAAGAGAAGCTTACAAGGCTTTTTTCATCCCAATTTAATTATTTTAATTTTTTTTAATGGTTTTAAGAAGCGTAGAGTTTAATAGGCAAGAAGGAAAGGGGAAGACAGAAGGAAGAAGCTCCCCTGTACACAGACAGAGGGATGGGTCTCCAAAGCCAAAAGACGAGGTCCCCACCTTGCCACAGATACCAGCCAGGTATATATGCAGAGGCTGGAGTAGGCGGTGTTTGATTTGCATAGGGCTCAGGGGATTGGTTTGACTAGGCATGTCGTTCACGTAACCTGCGAAAAAGCTGGCCTTCCCACCCTACCCTTTTAATATGCAAGTGCAGGGTGCCATGATTTTCTACACATGTGGGGATATGTGGGGGCAGCCATGTTGCCAGGAACATGTGGGGAAAGGGCAAGAAGGCCTCCATGTTTGGGTGGACCCAGTTTCCGATGGCCAGCATTGGCATATCAAAGGTTGCTGGCCTGGCTCTGAGAGCCGGGGCTTTACAAGAAACTTTTCCGGAGATGCTTTAAAAACCGAAAACTTCCCAAGGACCCCTTTTCCTACAACACTTCCTGCTGTGGAGATGCCACACTAACTGCTGTTAGGGGGTTTTGGGTGGTGACTCTTTCTGGCTACTTCCTGATGAAAAGGGGCATCGAATGGGGAACAGCAGCTGCGCTCCTTCTGGGGTGGATCTAAGGGTCCTTAGAAGAATGGCGTGTCCATGTGTGGTTCAGTTTACAGCACCATTTGGAGTTTGATTGCTTCAGTCTGATGATTGAATTTTCTTTCTCGGCGCATGCATCAAAATGTTACAGCTCTGATGAGTGGAGGAACACCATGGTTCTTGGTCCTCATGCCAGTTTAAATAAAACGACACAGATACATGTAAGGTGGTTTTAAGGAGTGGAGAGTTTAATAGGCAAGAAGGAAGGGCGAAGACAGAAGGAAGAAGCTCCCCTGTACAGAGACAGAGGGAGGGGTATTCCAAGCTGAAAGAGGAGGTCCCCCAAGATTTTTATAAATGCATGTATTTTCAGACTTTTACAAACTAATAATTTTTCAGAACTCAGCTGCACTCAAAATTTCAACTGAAAAGTGAGTTGAGTATCAGAAATGGAGTCAGTACTTTGCACATAACAGATATACAAATATTTGATTGATTCATTGAAACTGCTGAAACAGAAAATTGTTTCTATGGAGGCAGGAAGTTGAAATAGGGAGAGAAATATAAAGTTATCTTTGAATTAATGAGGAAGTGTAGAGGATACAGGATACCTATCACCTCACTCTAGAGTGCCAGAAGATACCAGGTAAGGGTTGTGGTGCTAATGGTGGTAATAGTAGTGTGATAATTTTAATAGAGAGACAGGATGAGATTCCATGGAATGTCTGACATTTGAGATGGATCTAATAAGCAAAGAGTTGTGAAATATAAGGTCTGTTCTAGAACAGCTGAAAGTGTGGCACAGCTGGGGAATAGAAGATGTAAAGAGAGAGAAGAAAAAGAGGCGGCGCTGAGTAGGGAAGTCAGACCAGATTTTATGGAGGGCCTTAAATTCCTTTCTAAAGTATTTAGATTGCTTTTCCAGGCACTATGGAGTCATTCCAGGTTTTTAAGCAGGACAGTGAAATGAACAGATTGTGTTTTAGAAAACCCTGGTCACACATAGAGAAAGCATTAGCTTAGAGAGACCAGAGAGAGGAAGCTACTGCAGGAATCCAGGTGAGAAATGGTAAGTCTGACAGAGCGGTGGTGGCTGTGGGATATGTAAAGACATTTTGAGGGTTGAATTTGCAGGATTTGGTGATTGGCTCTGTATGAGAAGGGGTAAAGAGACCAGAAGATGAGCTCTTACCTCCAACATGCTGGGCACTCTAGAGTGAGGTGATAGGTCTTACACCCGTGCATTCCACAAATATTCACAGCTCGCCTGTTCCATTGCAGACATTGTACTAGATGCTGGAGCTATGGAGATAAAAAAAGATATGGTCATTGTTCTAAAGGTATCTACAAGTATATACAAATTAAAATTCCTCATCCTTACAAAGTCAAAAAACTAGGGATAAAGTTGGACAAATATTTCAACATACATGACCAATATCCTTCATCTGTGCTCCATAGAGAAGTGGGTAGGTATCAATAGGCAGTATATAGGAGAAGAAATCCAGGAAGAGAGACTTGGCTTTCCTAGTAATCTAAGAGATTTGCAAAAACAAACAAAATGAAAAACATTTTGGAGAAAAGTCTGGAAGATTAATAAAAATGAAAAAAATAATAATAACATAGTAACATATCCCAATTTTATAGGCTAGAACACACATACACACACAGAATAGGAAAAATGAAAAGTATGTACACCATACACTTAATAGTGGTTCATCCCAAAAAAATGGGGCCACAGATGTGGTAGTTTTTACTTAATTCTTTGCATTGCATAATTTTTTTTTACTTTAACCATCTGTTGCTTCTATAAGCTAAAAATAACCAATGATGCATTTTCTACTTTGGGTAAAATGATAAAGAGTGCAGTGTGTAGAGGAGATGGGAGGAGAGCAGTCCTGGCAACAGAATGACACGTGGAAAGGAGTAGGAAGTGGAAGTGTGGGGCATTGGTGGGAGCCCCTAGCAGTTCAGCATCATGCAACCTCCAGTGTCAGAGGAGACAGCCAGGGAGTCATGCAAAACAGTTTAGTTCTTATCCTAAAAGGGACCAGGAACTAGTGACAGCTTTGGATCAGGAGAGAGACGTGGCCCTGTGTGCAGATCCCTCTGGGGTCAATGTGGAGAATGGATGAAGGGGGCTGATTGACAGCAGAGAGGTCACATAGGAGGCCTCTGTTAAAACACAGCAAGAGGTAATGAGGCCCCTGTGGCAGGAGGACCTTGGTCAAGTTAACTTTTGAAAACTTTGTGTTCCTTGATTGTCTCACTGTAAAATGGCAAGAAGAATGGCATTTATCTCAAAGGCAGATAGATTATTAATTTAGTGAAGGTCAATTTTCAGGGCCCCTCACTTGCACTAGCCCAAATATTTCCCTTGACAAATACTAATTCTAATATTTGTAATCTTCTGTTCTTTTTCTTTAATGGGACCTGAAACTATACAAGTTTCAGGCTTCACGAAACTTGAATCCATTTCTGACAAAGCGTGGGATTGCCATCAGAACAAAGTGAGCTGATCCCTCAAGTGGGTGTGGGACAGTATCCGGCACACAGTACCTGCCCTAGGAGTGTTGGCTGTTTTTATTATGTGGAGGTGGATTAGGGAGACTGGCTGCTTCTAAGATGATCCCTGGGAATTCTGACTTGGGCCACAAGGTGTTAATCCCTCAAACAGAGATTATTTAGTTTAAAAATGAAGGAATACAGGTTCAATTTTGGCTATGTTGGAGCTCATGGTACAGATAAAATAGTCAGTGGGTGTCCAGAAGTAGGCCAGGAAATGGTGAGGTATAGCGCTCAAGAGAGGTTAAGGTTATACATTTGAGAATTATCCAAATAGAAAAGATAGTTACAGTCACCATTACTGATAAGAGGGTCCAGGGATAATGTGGAGAATGAAAACGGAATAGCGTTCAGGACAGAATCCTGGAGAACACCAACTTTTAGCAATCAGGAAGATTGTGATGGTGGTTCCATGAATCTATATACAGATATGTAAAACTTTATACTACTGCATACCGTCCCCCAGCCCAAAAAAAGAGTGCATGTAAAAACTGGTAAAATCAACATATGTAACAAACCTGCACATTGTGCACATGTACCCTAAAACCCTAAAGTATAATAAAAAAAAAAAACTGGTAAAATCAAAATAAGGCCTGTAGTTTAGTTAATAATACATACCAATGCTAGTTTCCCGATTTTCATAATGTACTATGGTTATGTAAGGTGTTATCTTTGAGGAAAGCTGGATGACATACACTTAAAACTATTATTTGTGCATCTTATTATAGTATTTGTCTCAAAAGTAAAAATAAAAACAAAAAACAACAACAAAAAACCAGGCCGGGCGCGGTGGCTCACGCTTGTAATCCCAGCACTTTGGGAGGCCGAGGCGGACGGATCACGAGGTCAGGAGATCGAGACCACGGTGAAACCCCGTCTCTACTAAAAATACAAAAAATTAGCCGGGCGTGGTGGCGGGCGCCTGTAGTCCCAGCTACTCAGAGAGGCTGAGGCAGGAGAATGGCGTGAACCCGGGAGGTGGAGCTTGCAGTGAGCCGAGATAGCGCCACTGCACTCCAGCCTGGGCGACAGAGCGAGACTCCGTCTCAAAAAAAAAAAAAAAAAAACCAACAGGCTGCAACACTATCGCTGCTGAGACACTGGGACATGTCCATTTTGGCAGAGCTGATTCAGTGTTGCCAGATAATTCAGAATTAAATACTGAGTGCTGATATTATTTCATGGCTATCTTGAGCAGTAATCTAATTTCAGGCTAATTTCACAAGAATGTGACCAACTGCACAAGCTAAAATAACTGGGACATTCTTGCCAAAATCTGTCTCCGGTCAATAAAAACCCCAAATCTTCATGGGGGAAAAAAGATCAAGCAAAGGCAGAGAAGAGTAGATGGGAAAATTCAGAGAAGGGGGAGAACCAAAAGGCAGCAGCTCAGCATTTCTCTAGAGTTCAGAGAGAGAGAGAAAGAAAGAGAAACAGAGAAAAAGAGGGACAGAGAGAGAGAGAGAGAGAGAGAGATGCTTATTTAACTCAACACCTGATTTATTCCCAAACACTAGGAAAGAGAATTCCATTTAATTCCCATACTCTCATAGAAAAAGTAAATAGGGAAAAATAAAATCAACTAGAAACCATTTTGGTTGTTATTGTTTTCAGAGAAAAGAATCATTACTAATCTTTACACTGATCCTATTCTCACAGATCATCAGGCAGGTACAAGGACTGTTTGAAATACTTTCGTTCTATGCCACTCAAAGTGTGGTCTGTGGACCAGTCCCTTGGGGCTTTCCAGAAATGCAGCCTCTCAGGTGCCATCCTAGACCTATTGAATCAGAATCTGTATTTTTTCTTTAATATTCAGAGGATGTGTATGCATGTTAAAGAGTGGGAAGCCCTGATTTAACCAATCTTGCCTTTCCACCATGTTGATAATCACCAGCAGAAAATTAGCTAATACAGAGGACAATTACTGCCAGCATTTTGGAAAATAATCTTACATAACCAAAAAGAACAGTGGAATAAGGTATTAATTTTTAGAGTCTCCTAGGAACAAAATCTCATTAAAAAAAAAAAGAAGAAGTATCCTCCACATTACAGTCTGCTTTCTTGCTGTTGGTTTTGGGCTAGCAGCTGAGGGGCAGCAAGCTGTGGGCTATCTTAGGCACCAAGCCAGCCCTGGGGGTTAGCCTGGTGGAGGAGTAGGGCGCACACTTGGCCGAGGCCATAAGCTTCGTCTTCACTGTGGTGCAGAGGCCACCTGAGAAGGTCTGGACTCATGTAGAACATATAGGGGAGAAAGAAACTAGGGATTCTGCATCCTGAGAGCAATGTCTCATTCAGAGCATGATAGTGAAATGCACTTTTTTCAATAACTGAGTCACTACTGGACAAGTTGCTTAACAAAGATGTAGTGAATACATGTAGTCAGCTGTGACTCATTAGATCTGGGTATAGCCACACCCCTTCACAGCTGGTCACCTCTTGAACCTCTGTTTCTTCTTCCATAACGTGGGTTTTTTTTGTTTGTTTTGTTTTGTTTGAGATGGAAGTCTTGCTCTGTCGCCTAGGCTGGAGTGCAGTGGTGTAATTGCAGCTCACTGCAACCTCCACCTCCTGGGGTCAAGTGATTCTCCTGCCTCAGCCTCCTGAATAGCTGGGATTACAGGTGTGCACCACCATGCCCGGCTAATTTTTGTACTTTTAGTAGAGATGGGGTTTTGCCATGTTGCCGAGGCTGGTCTCGAACTCCTGACCTCAGGTGATCTGCCCATCTCAGCCTTCCAAAGTGCTGGGATTACAGGCGTGAGCCACCACACCCGGCTGACATGGGTATCGTTTGCCTGGGGTCTAGTACAAGGACTGGAGTGATAATAAGGTCTGCCTACAATGGAGCGTCCTAGGCATTGCTCAAGGTAATTTTTGCACAGCATGCTGACAACCTTGAAACATCACACAGGCATAAAATCTTTTTATTATTGATATTCATGCAGTCAAGAATTTGTCTTAAAACCAAAGAGCAAAAATATCAATTGTAAATATCAATAGAGATTACAATAGTCATCAGTAATAGCTTTCTTACTATAAGAATGTTGTAGTATAATTAAAAATGTAAATAGTAGCAATAAATGCTTAGCAAAGTTTAGAAAGTTTTCAGTTTCAATTATCCATCAGAATGAAAAGACGGTTTTAGGGTGATGCAAAGGGGCCAGGCGTGATGTAAGCACTTTGGGGGTCTGATGCAGATGGATCACCTGAGGTCAGGAGTTTGAGGCCAGCCTGGCTAACATGGCGAAACCCTGTCTCTACTAAAAATACAAAATTAGCTGGGCGTGGTGGTGGGCACCTGTAATCCCAGCTACTCAGGAGGCTGAGGTGGGACAATTTCTTGAACCCAGGAGGCAGAGGTTGCAGTCAGCCAAGAGCACGCCCTTGCACTCCAGCCTGGGCAACAAGAGGGAAACTCTGTCTCAAAAACAACAACAACAAAAACAACAAAAAAGAATGATGCAAAGCGACTGAAAAAAAATTATAATAATGTTCCCTGAGATTTACAAACTACTTGATCTATTAGGCACATGAAAGTGCTGATAGTTGAACATTCATGTGATTCCACCAAATATCTGCATAACAGTGATAAAAATTAATAGCAATTTCCTCTGGTAGTGCTTGTGTTTGAAAAATTTACGTATTCTATATTTCAAAATTTGTTTTCTTTTAGAGAGTTCAGAAATATCCTGAAAAAGACAAATTCTTTTGACTATTTGAGGTTCTGCTTAGTTTAACGTATTTTGTTCTCAAAAGTTTGAGGTAATACAGATGGCATGCATTTTTCAGAAGACTGCAATAAAAACGTGTATAAGTTGGTTTGCTTCCACCTGGAAACAGTTACATTATATTAATGTTGAAATTGATACAGACAGCATTATGAGGTTAATGTGCAATATCATTACACCATGAGTTTTAGCTCCATGATAGTATGTCTGTGTCTAATGTGAGTATTGGAGAAACATGACAGCTCCCAAGACATTTCTGGACAGAGTTGTCTAACCATCACAGACTTCCAAGTTATTACAGAACTTTAGAGCCTGCATGGCATCTCAAAAGTTTCTTTGTCTATGGAGGTATTAAAGGACTAACTACCAAGAATAGAAAAGGGTCACTTTCTGGTGAAATTAGTGCCTACTCTTAACATAGCAATATAAATATTGATGTGAAAATTCAGAGCTTAGTGGGGGAAGGGGGCAAGAGAAGAAGAAGTCTTACCATATTTACGCAGCAAACTTTTATCTGGCAAGTTGATTCACTTGCATATATGGCAAAACACACGCCTTTAAAGATTTTCACAGATCTCTAAAAACAGAGAGAGTAAAACCCAAAAGGTAGTTATGAGAATGAAATGAGTTACTCTGTATACAAAGTGCCTAGCACAATGCCCGGTACTTGGGAGATGCTACAAATGCTAGTTCTTTTACTTCTTACTGTTCCCATACGCATAATTCTTCTCTTCCCCATCTCAGTATGAAATAGCTCCTAGTGTCATCTGGGGATTAGGTAACTAATCCCCAAATCTGAAAGACACTCTTAAAGACACCTTCCTCTCTGCCTCATCTTCCTACCCCCAAATCCAGTGAACTTCCTAGGGTAGCTCTAACATTCATCATCCTAGAACTGCTGATTTCATTTGACATGTTTCCCTAATGGCAATGCAGGAATTTTCTCCAAAAATCAAAAATTTAAGTTTAAAACTTTATTTATTTATTTATTTATTTATTTATTTTTGAAATGGAGTCTCGCTCTGTCACCCAGGCTGGAGTGCAGTGGCACAATCTTGGCTCACTGCAACCTCCACCTCCCAGGTTCAAGCGATTCTCCTGGCTCAGCCTCCCGTGTAGCTGGGACTACAGGCATGTGCCACCATGCCTGGCTAATTTTTTGTATTTTTAGTAGAGATGGGGTTTCGCTGTGTTAGCCAGGATGGTCTCGATCTCCTGACCTTGTGATCTGCCCACCTCAGCCTCCCAAAGTGCTGGGATTACAGGTGTGAGCCACCGCACCCAGCCTAAAAATTTATTTTTAATCCACCTGGGTGATTGCAGAATAAAATTCAGCATCTACTATGTTCAAAGAGGTGTTTTGTTTTTTTTTTAATTAACAACCTCTTACATAGTGTTCAGTGTTCCAGGCACTATCCTAAATACCCTATACGTGCTGGCTCATGAAGCAGTTACTATCATTACCCTGTTTTAGCAGTGAGGACACAGATGACACAGATGAATACAGCAAACTTGCCCAAGGTCACCAAGCTGGCCAGTGGCGGATCCAGAATTTGGACTCTGAATTTGAACAGCTGGCTTCAGGATCTGTGCTCTTGACTACTGCAATCTGCTGTCTCTTGTGGAGTACAGAGCTTTGCATACGTTATTTTATTTAATCCCAAATACAATCCTATGAAGTCGTTACTGCTTTCTCAACAAGCCAAGTTGGAAACAAGCTTTGAGGGCAAGTAACTTGCCTAAGTTCATGTAGGTAGTAGGTAAGACTGTTAGGACTCAAACAGCTGCATGTGATGGTCCATGGCATTAAGTATATGTCTACATTTAGAGCTAACCTGAAGAAGCCATCTCTAGCCTTGGCAAATTAATCTTTTTTCTAAGGTGTTTCAGATTTTTCCAAAGTACATTACCTCTAGGGAATTGGATAAACAATAAGACACTGTGGTATAAGAAAAACATGCTAAGGTTTTAAAGTCAAAGCCTCCAATTTAAATTACAGTTTTACCACTTACTAGCCACAAGACCTTGACTGTGTTATGTAATGTCAATAAACCCCACTCCATATAATTTTGGGTGGGAGGAGTTTAAAGACAATATAGGGAAACTAATCATGCTGAGCATACAGTATTCAACAAAATGTTAATTTCAATAAACTAACAGTTCTGAAAACAACCTTTGAGAACCTTGGCTTTGTCTGGTACTTGCTGTGGTTTGGAACATATTACATAAACTTTCTGAGCTTCTACTTCTTCATCTAAGTATAGCCACCTTATTTGTTCATTGGGGGTGGGAGGTGGTGAGATAGAATGATGAATAAAAAAGTCAGCAGAAGACCTTCCACTTGGCCCCCCAAAATAATATTTATTAGTCTTATCCCCAATTTAATTTTGCAGAAAAGTTAATGGCAACTCTTTTTATCTAAAAAAGTTAATCAAATTCCAAAAGTCCTTTAACTTATTCTGGTGGAGTAACTTAAAGACTTGGCAAGTAGGCTTAATATATATGTAGTTTGTGTGGGCTGCTTAAAATAGGATTTTCTTAGCATTTTAATTTCCACGTCTCCAGGACTGCTTAAGAAGCGCCCTGCTGTTATAATCAAACCTTGTGACTAAATATAGTTCAGTGATGCTCAGCTATGCTGTGATCTGACACTACAGGGACTTCTCTGTATATAAATTAAACTAAGGAAATATTTTGGATTGCAGAACTGACTCTTTTAAAAGAAACAAGGATTCTCAAGACCTACTTGTGTCCTGAATGAGAGTTTTAAAAATGGCCAATAGCTTCTTTTTGTCAGTAATAGTAATACAGTACCAATTGTTTGAGCCAAACTGGGACTATGAGGACAAAAATAGGCAAATTCAACTTTCATTTCTCCTCTTCATGTATTAGTCATGACAGCAACAAGTCTTTGCAGCTGTGTCAGGGAGATGATGGTTTTTCAAGTTAGTATTGCTTTACATAAAAGAGCTTTACTTTTTAAAGAAACAGCAGCAATTAGAAATCCAAACATGCAAAAAAGACTAAGAAATAAAGACCATTCATAAAATGAATATGATTGAATAACAAAAAAACAGGAGTTTCTGGGAAGAATCGTTTGAAAATTTTAACTGTAAAAATATAAATGTTGCTGTATTTTTGCCAAATCTCATAAAATAGCCGTTTTTTCTTTTTTTTCCTACGAATAGTGACTTTGCTTATGAACCTTTTATGAACTGATGCATTTAAATCTGTTGAGTATTGTGTTCCTGGTAATCAGCTATAATATCAGTTCATTTGGGCAATCAGGCTCGGATGGACCAGCTCCAAGAACTGAGAGTACTGGAGCTGGAATTTCTGGGCCTTGATCTTTCCATCCAAAACCTGCATATTGCCAGAAAAGTGTTAGCTTTTCTGGAATGGGAATTCTCCCAAGACAATCAAGGATGTTCAACAATGAATTCCTGGTGTTCGGTGGATTTTGCCAGCAATTCATCACACATTTTTCTTCTTGGCTGCCCCCATAAATAATCTATTCATGAAGGGCTAGTGTCTGACTGATGATACAGTGAACCAGCACTAAAGATAGTCTCTTTATTCTTGTAATCCACAATTACAGAGAGTTTAAAAACCTTTTATAAGTATACAGAGAATACCTGAACATAACCAGTTATTATTTTAATAATGCATAATTCTTAACCACTTTGCTGTTTTGCCAAGGGGTTCTTTCACATTCCACTTATAGGTTCCTTTTATAAAAAGACAAGCAGTGTTTAAACAGAAGTTCTGTGGGTGTGACTTGCTGCAGGCTGCATAGCGTAGGACATTCTTCTTCTCCCCTGAATCCTGAATTTCAGCAGGATCCTTACCAGGGGCCTCAGGGGCTTTTTCCAAGGAGGCCATACCTTCACATTCTTCTAAGAAAATGACTATTTCCAACAACTTGCCTCTGTACGAGCAAAGACGACTTCTGACTGGTCAGGTCTAATCTGCACTCCCAGAAAACTATCCCATGGGTGATGGCCATCAATGTGCAAGGGGCTTGAATTACAAAAGTTTCACTCATGCACTTGCCTCCTCAGGAAGCAGGTCCCAGATAAAGCCAACCATCCACCCTTGAAAAAAAACTGATTAGGTATCCATGGTTGTAAGAGCGGGAGCATCCACGCTCTGCCTCATTCCAAGGAGGGTTCTTAGCTGATGGTTACCTGGACCCCCACGGCAACTACAACCCTGAGAACCTAGGAAGTGCAGCCTTTATGAGGAAAGGGACAGTTGCCTTTCTCAAGTGGAGGAAGAATATCTACATTAAGACATTCACAAATTGGTGGGGAAAATAGGTTTGAGGGATAATGATGAAAACTGTCTTTAAAAGCGCTTATCTTTACATTTCTTGAAATAAAACAATGCACATTTAATACACAGAATAACATACGAAATATTTTACAAATTTCAATTTAGTAAATCATGCACACTAACTTCCATGTATCCTCCCTTACTTATGTTGACAAAAAGAGTCAAACTCTGTAAGATATTTGAAGAGATTTATTCTGAGCCAAATATGAGTGACCATGGTCTGTGACACAGCCTTTAGGAGGTCCTGAGAACATGTGCCCAAGGTGGTCGAGGTGCAGCTTGGTTTTATACATTTTAGGGAGGCATGAGACATCAATTAAATACATTTAAGAAATACATTGGTTCGGTCCAGAAAGGGGGGACAACTTTAAGTAGGAGGGCTTCCAGGCTATTGGTAAATTTAAACATTTTCTGGTCGACAGTTGGTTGAGTTTGTCTAAAGACCTGGGATCAACAGAAAAGGCTGGCTGTCTGGATTAAGACAAAGGATTGTGGAGACTCAAGTTCTTGTTTGCAAAGGAAGCCTTCAGGTAGTAGACTTCAGAGAGAATAGGTTGTAAAATGTTTATCATGTGGGGGTCTGTCCCGCAGACCCTGACCCAATGATGGATGAATAAAGTACACTAACATACAGATATTCTGCTTTGCCAATCCAGCTGAGCGTCCAGGCTGCTTACAGACTCCAAGTGGAGTGCTGTAAAGCACGACCTCGACCAGCCAGCAAGACTCACCAGCCAGACTCGTATTTATTCAGTAAAGATTAATTGACAAAGGCTTGAGTCAACACCACTAGGGGGTAATTGATATTGTGGACTTCCGGAGTGGAAGGCAATTAAGCACCCACAGTAGATCAAAAGTTAGTCTTAGGCCCACATGAGTAAACAAGCTAGTTAGGTAAACTCTCCACATTCCTTTGTTTCTACTCTAATTTATTTAACTAAGGGGACAAGGTAGCCTTCAGCTAAGTACTATATGCAAAAACCCTCAGACCTTCCCAAAGGATTTGTGTATATTCTCTATAACTAAAATTTTTCCCACCAGCCTGACTGAACCCCCACATTATCAGACTTAAAGTCTGTGTTGATGTTAATGCCAAGGAGCTATTACATTAGTGCAAAGGTAATTGCATTTTTCTTTACCATTACTTTAATGAGAAAAACTGCAATTACCTTTGCACCAACCTAATATAATGAGTCATGTTTCGACCCCAACTCCCGTCATGGCCTGAAACAGTCTCTCAGGTTAAATTTTAAAAGAGCTCTGGCTGAGAAGGGAGTCCATTCAGATGGCCGGGGGGAACCTTAGAATTTTATTTTTGGTTTACACTCACTAGAAACTTCTCATGATTTTACACTTCCACAGTTTTATGAGATGTTTATAAATTTGCTTTGTTGCAAGTAACATATATAGTAGGGATATGTTGGCATGTCATTTTCTGGGCTGTTCTAATATTCCAAACCTTTATTTTTTTGACTGAAAATAGCTGTCCCTTTCCAGGCCTCACTGAGATTTCAGAGCAAGATTATGTTATGTGGATACTGAAAACAGATATGACCTCTTGGGTGTTTCCCACATTTCCTTTCTGGCACTCAGAATTGTATAGAGTTAGCTCTGCCATGATAACTTAATACAAAATACATGTTGTAGAGCTAGGCATGGTGATGCATGCCTCTAATCCCAGTTACTCAGGAGGCTGAGGCAGGAGGATCACTTAAGCCCAGGAGTTTAAGGCCATAGTGAGCTATGACAGTTCCACTGCACTCCAGCCTGGCAACAAAGCAAGGTGCTGACTCAAAAAAGAAAACCAACAACAAAAACACAAAGTATGTGTTGTGAACCCACATACCCACATCTGTTCTAAAGATCACTGTGGCTCCATTATCAAAGCAGGTGCTTAATAAATATTGTTTGAATGAATGAATGAATCAATACAATCCTAAAAAGCAGACTTTATCTCTCTCAAGATTTTTGTTGTAAACATTTCTACTTTTACCTTGTCTTCTTTACGTTTTCTGTTCCTAGGTCTAGTTTCCTCTTCAGCTATTATTAAAAGTATGCCAAAACTGAAACTTATTTTCTTGTGAAAAAAAGATTAAAGAAGTAAATCCACATAGAGTAGAACTGGCTGTAAAGAAGACACACAGTTGGAGAATTAATCATGGGTCTCCAAGACCATGCTCAGAATTGACAGTTCACTAGGAGGACTCACAGGACTTAGGAAAGCAATTATACCCACAGTTCTGGTTTATTACAGCAAAAGAATATACATTAAAATTAGCAATGGGAAAAGGTGCATGGAGGCGAAGTCCAGGAGAAAACAGGTGCAAGCTCCAACGTATCCTCCCTCAGTGGATTGCACAGGCATGCTTAATTCTTTTAGCAATAATTAATGACAACATGTGCAAAGTGTTATTAATCAGGGATGCTCACCTGAGCCTTGGTGTCCAGGATTTTTACTGGGGATCAACCTTATAGGCATGCAGTGCCTGTAGGGTTGACCTCCGCAACTCAGAATCCAGCTCCCACAGGCAAAAGGCATTAAAAAAACCATTCTTATCAGAACAGAATATTCCTCAAGTGCGGAGGACAGTCCTGAAGACCAGGACTTTCTTGGGACAGTGCAGGGTCTGAGCAATCAAGGTCTGCTAAGTTATCCACCTTTTCCTGGACAGAAAGAGATTACTTTTTTAAGGAAGGGATGGTCATGGTAGAACATCTTATGATGTAGAAAAAAACCTCCTTTATGCTTCTTTTGTTATAGTCCTCTACCTACAAAGGACATCGAATAGATATTGTTAATCAACTAATTGGCTGATTAAAACATGACATAGGTTTTCTTTTTAATGACATAGTTTAAAGGGGGGAATAGAATTTAATCAACCAGCCCTCAATCTGATAAAATAGATCTAACCCAGTGTCATCTAAGGTCACTCTACTTCATAAAGTCTGTGAGAAAGAAAGAAAGCATCCTTTGACATCTGGAACAGGCCTAGCTTTCCAGGTGTTGCCAGGAGCTGACCTGTTACCTCTATCTAGGCCTTGGAGTTACCCAACTGAACATAAACAATTCACAGAACATGCATGTCAGACAAGACCACTCTGTGACTACTGAAGGATCAAGACAAAAACAACCACTCTGAAATCATGTCTGAACAGACAATTTGAATATTGTCGAAACCACAAAAATGGTCAAACATCTACCTGTCTTGGCTAATATGAGTGACTGCTGCTTCTTTCCTAATTACAGGTTTGGTGTGGCTCTCATCTTCCTCCTAGATAAAGTTTAAAATCCCCAATCATAGAATTACTCCTGATTCCTGACAGCGCCCAACCCAGAGCAAAGCCCAGTTCCTTATACCAAACAAAAATCACCTAAAACTAGCCCAAGTGCTATAATTGGGTCTTTCTAACACCCTTTTACCGAGATGTCTCCTAACTCCCCATGGTGTGTGTTCTCCCTCACTTCAATGAGTAATAAACCCAGTTTGCTAAAACCTCCAGTGTGTTCTTGGTTGTATTTGGCTGGAGGGCATTGACATTTGCTTTGAGCTTCCATTCCCACCTCTCATAGAAAATCTAATGCCTTCTTCAAAATGTCCAAGGGTCTCTCTAGGGGCTTACAGTCTCGAGGACATCTTTGGCTCTGAGCCCTTCGTTTCCCTAAGGAGTTCAGTTCATGGGTTCTCTCAGCATCATTCTTCATCTCATTCTTTACATATTTGTCTTGCTCTGTACCATGTAAACAAGATGAATGGTGAGCCTTTTTCTTACATTTCTAGACAAAGCAAAACGAAACAAAACAAGACAAAACACAGCATTTTTTGGCAAACTGCTCTAAAGTATTCAGAAAATGTAGGCTTCATACATCACAACAGCAAAAGCAACCTCAAATGCAAAATTTGGAAATTTCGTTCTGAGTCTTTTGTCAGTCTGTCATGTTACTTGGCTCTCTTCTCAATTTTTAAATTTTCTATTTTTGAGACAGGTTCTGGTTCTGTCATTCAGGCTGGAGTGCAGAGATGTGAACATGGCTCACTGTAGCCTCAACCTCCCGGGCTTGAGAGATTCTCCCACCTCAGCCTCCCAAGCAGCTGGAGCTACAGGTGTGTGCCACCAGGCCTGGCTAATTTTCAATTTTTTTATTTTTAGAAACAGGATCTCCCTGTGTTGCCCAGGCTGGTCTTGAACCTCTGGGCTCAATCGATCCTCCCACCTCAGCCTCCCAACATGTTGGGATTATAGGCGTGAGGCTACCAGGCCCGACCTCTTCTCAGTTTTCACTGCTTCTCATTCTCTACTCCACTTGTGCAAATCTTTGCTCATTTGTAATGTAGTGACAGTATTACAAAATGCTGTGTAAGTATTCTCTCATTTATCTGTCTGATTTTGCCTGTGTCCTTGGTGACTCGTCTTGAATCTAGGTAGCTTACCAATGTATTTTCCTAAAGGAATGCAGTTACTAGAAGAATTTTGGTGTCTGGTTTTAAATCCCACTCCACCGCTCTGTTACACATATAATAGAAAATAAGATAGCCAACCCATTAGCCTATTTATAACATAATATAAAAAGTACAATTTAGCTAGTACAAAGTCAAATTAGATTAGTAAGAAATGTTAAAGAAATTGTTTTCCATTTTTAATCAATAAATTGCCCATCATCCACTATATTTGGTCTGTAAGAGGAAAGTTATACTTTACTAAGAACATCACAATTATTGATTTTTTGTCAAATGCATGCTTTTCATATAATGTTGAGTTCAAGAAAGAAAAATGTAATGAGATCACAGGTCAGAAACCTTACCTCATGTACAACTTTTAGAACATTATTAAAACATTAACCCTCAACATAATGTACTCACAAGGAGTTTTAGTTTACACCGAATCATCCCACTGATTTCAACATGAGCTTGGAGCAATTCGGTTATATCATTAGTGATAACCTAAGTTCACTTCATGAGATGGATACCCTGACATCTAACTCAATTCATGGCTAAAGTAATTTGGACATTTCTCATTTTAATGATATTCATCATTATGTGATATACTCTCTGGGTTTTCTAATACCCACTGACAATATTATATAATAGATGAAAAGAAAAAATACTATATTTTCAGCATGTGAATAAAAGAAATGACAACCTGAATGAAATTGAATCTAGCATAATTTATGATGCAACTTTTAGCACATTCGTCTAACTAAACTACAGGCTTCTACACAAAAGCCTTTGGCATAGTCACCGAGGATTTGTAAGTCTAACGGATACTGCATGCCTAAAACCCAAATAGGCATATATTATTTCTAAAGTCCATTAACAAGTAGATTTTTCTTCCGAGAACATTTGTTATTAAAATAATGCTATGTATAATACTACTGTTTTATTAATGGCACTGTGACAGGGTTACAATAGTATTCATATTTACCATTTTTTGTACAGTGAAATAAATTCTTTGCCAAGAGAAAACAACATCAATCTTAAGGAAGACAATTAGACTTTAAAAAACATTAAGATTTGCTTAGAACCAAATTGCTCTTTGCTAATCATTAAAGAATGTCAGCAAGAAGAGAAGAAATTCGTATATTACTACCAATATTTGTTGAGTGCAAACCTTTTCAAAATTAGAGATGGAGGGCTTACTTTGTTGCCCAGAGTGGTCTTGAACTCCTGGTCTCAAGTGATCCTTCTGCCTCAGCCTCCTAAAGTACTGGGATTACAGGTGTGAACTGCTGCACCTGGCTTGAGTGCAAACTTTAAATGAGTTACTTCAGTTAATTTAGGTAACCACCCTATGAGGCAGATTCTATTATCACATTCCCATATTACAGATGAGAAAACAGGTCAGAGTGTTTAAGTGGCAACAACTGTGAGATGAAGGTGGCTTCAAACTCGGTTCTTGGATTCTAGAGCTAGTGGTCCCAGACTCTCTGCTACAAGTATGTGATATAAAAATATTTGACCGTGGTACGTATACCACTGGAGGTATGCAGAAAATTTACAGGGATATAGGATAAGATAATCAATATCCAGATTTTAATTTCTTACGTGCTATTTCCTAGTATCTTTTTTCCTACTCCTCCTTTCACATTAAAACTTCTCCCACTTTATGCAAGAAATACACAGCCCTCAGCTCCCTAAATCTTACTCTGGTGCATTACCCAGGGGTAAAAGCCCCCAAAGTGCCACGATTTCAAAATATTGTTCTCTTCTATAATGGTATGATGGCAATTTTCATTTAAAGACCTCAGCCACAATTATTCACTAGTTTTAGAGAAATATTTTTTTTAGAAGGATCTGGTGAGAAAAAAAGACAGGGGAGAAAAGTTAGAAGTTAAGTGATAGCAGCTGGTCTTTAGCCAATTACTCCTAGCCTGAGATGGCTAGGTGGAAATGACCAAGTCAAATCTCCTCGTAAACATGCAAGGTATATTCTGGTGGAAATAGAATGAGGAGTCCTTGTCTATGAAATGCTTTTTAGCAGGGTACACCTGGGCTGTCTAGATGGCCTAAGGTAAATAAACCTGGAATTGATGGATATATTAATACATGGAATGCCCCAGTGGAAAATGTCAGTGTCCACCACATAATTATTTCAGTATAAAATGGAGATAGTTCCTGACTGAAAGGGCTCCATCTGTGTAAGTGTTCACTGGCATAGCTTACTCAGAGACCTCACCTGCGAGATCTAAGCCAGAATGTGTTCTAAGGAATTCGGGGAAGCCCTGGGGACCTGGATTAGTCTTTTTGGATACTGCCATTATTTTCTTGTGACTGGGTAAAAGCTCTGAATCTTGTCAGTCTGACTTGACAATCCAAGCCTTGTTTTACCTCAATAAGATATATTAAATGTTAAAAATGGCTTTTTACATGTTTCCAAATATAAGCAATTATTTTCTGCTAATCTCAAGCACCCCTTTGGCCTAAGCAGATCGAAGTTTTGTGATGCTTGCAGTTTTCACAGTTTGAATGCTTCTGTAGGAAAAGAATAAAAGTGAATCAAAAAATTACTGATTTAAAAAAGCTGACAAATACTACAGATACCACAAAATCCAGAAAAATAACATCATTCTATTATTCAGGTGCTTGGCACAGCCCATAATACTTTTCCCCAGCTTTCTTGGCTCTATGTTGATTGCTTCTTCATATGAAAATGATTTTGCAACATATTCCACAGAGATAACAGATAATTCAGTTTTTCCTCTATCATAGTTTATCAAGACTAGCTTTTTAATATAATTTAGGAAAGCTTAGTTCAGCTCCATAATTCAGTATTAAGAATGTCACAGAATTTCACAATTATTACCAAATTTGGAAGGACCACTAAGACAGGTTTTCACCAGGTACTGATGAGCAAACCGAATCCTTTGCTTACACTTTTCTACAGATGAGCTTCTGGCCTGTTCACTTTACTTGTTTCTTTTCCCACATCCTTCTGGTACTGCGCACTGTAGGACCCAAACAGAAAGCAATATGATGCCTGACCAGTGTCTTTCTGTTAGGATGCCACGTAATTCTGCAGTCAGTAGTATGAATATTCCTAGAAGTCAGCAGAAGACCACTATGGCTAGCAGTAACTTAACCGTACATGGAAGCTACTGTGAACATAAATGTATCTCATAAAACAAAAATCAACCACACTGACTTTTTTTTTTTTTTTTGAGTTGGAGTTTTACTCTTGTTGCCCAGGTTGGAGTGCAATGGCGCAATCTCGGCTCACCGCAACCTCCACCTCCCGGGTTCAAGTGATTCTCCTGCCTCAGCCTCCCGGGTAGCTGGGATTACAGGCATGCGCCACCACACCTGGCTAATTTTGTATTTTTAGTAGAGACAGGGTTTCTCCATGTTGGTCGGCTGGTCTCGAACTCCCGACCTCAGGTGATCTGCCTGCCTCAGCCTCCCAAAGTGCTGGGATTACAGGTGTGAGCCACCATGCCTGGCCTGCAGCTTTGTAGTAAGTTCTGAAATTGGAAAGTATCAGTCCTCCAACTTCATTCTTCTTTTTCAAGATTTGTGTGTGTGTGCGCATGTGGCTATTCTGGGTCCTTATATTTCCCTGGATTGTATGAATTTTAGGATCAGCTTGCCAAATTCTGCAAAAAAGTCTTTTGGAATTTTGACACGGATTGTGTTGTATCTGGAGGTCCATTTGAGAAGTATTGCCATCTTCCCAATATTAAGTCTTTCAACCCTTTAACATGGGATGTCTTTCCACTTATTTAGGTCTTTAAGTTCTTTTGGCAATGTTGTATGGTCTTCAGCATACAAGTCTTGCACTTACTACATTTATTTCTAAGTATCTTATTCTTTTATTCTTGATAATATTATGAATGGAATTAATTTCATTTTTGAAATGTTCATTGCCAGTGTATAGAAATACTATTGATTTCTGTACATTGACCTGTTGTCCTGAATCCTTGATGAACTCATTTATTAGTTCTAATAATGTTGTAGTAAATTCTCTAGGGTTTTCTGTACATAACAATTTTGTGTACAGAAATTCTACAAAAAAAAAAACACATTCATTTTTATGGCTGTTGGAAATTTTAAAAATTCTATTTAAATGTATGTACTTTTTAAATGTAAAGAAGTAGAGTAGATGACCAATGAAAGATTTCCTTTTTTTTTTGGTGGGGGCCAGAGGGGACGGGGTCTGGCTCTATTGCCCAGGCTGGGGTGCAGTGGCACAATCTCAGTCACTGCAGCCTCTGCCTCCCCAGCTCAGGTGATCTTCCTGCCTCAGCCTCTGGAGTAACTGGGACTACAGATATGTACCACCATGCCCAGCTAATTTTTGTGTTTTTTTGTAGAGACGGGTTTTGTCATGTTGCCCAGGCTGGTCTCGAGCTCCTGGGCTCAAGCGATTCTCTCGCCTCGGCCTCTGGAGTAGCTGGGACTACAGGCATGAGCCACCAAGCCTGGCCAATATTTGCAAGACTAAAGAAATACTGACGTACAATTTCACAATATGGAACGGAAATATGAGTTCAAGAAGAAAAGAAATGATGTAAAGTTTCCTTCTGTTAAAAGCTTGTTCACGCAGTTTTAAAAATTTATGATTTTAGATATTAAATTGGTATTTAGATTCCACTGGCTACATTTAAAAGTCATATAACTTTTATTTTAAAATGTTAATTTACAATAAAACAGAAGTTGCTTCTTTTGTAACTATTTAAGTCAGATGAGAAATTGTGATGGTCACTCCAAAAACGTGGAAGTAAGAATACAGTCATAGTCTCTGGGGATTCCTTTGGGGGTATAAGAGCAAAATCATTTTGAAACCACTGTATTAATATATTCCTAATAGGTTTTGCTTTTTGGGATGACTGACTGCTACCTTTTTGCGATTTGAGGGAAGTACCAAGTGGCTCCCAGTTTTAAATTTAAAACCCTCTTCCAGTCCAATAGTCCCCATCACTAATTAATTTTGATTAAATTAATCTGATTAATTCATCTGGAATAAGTCACTGCAATCCTTAGGAAGGTCACTTAACTGGTCCTAAGGCCAGGCACGGTGGCTCACGCGTGTAATCCCAGCACTTTGGGAAACCGAGGCAGGTGGATCACTTGAGGTCAGGGGTTCGAGACCAGCCTGGCTAACTTGAGGTCAAGCGTTCGAGACCAGCCTGGCCAATATGGCGAAACCCCATCTCTACTAAAAATACAAAAATTAGACGGGCGTGGTGGTGCACAGCTGTAATTCCAGCTTCTCTGGAGGCTGAGGCATGAGAATCGCTTGAACCTGGGAAGCGGAGGTTGCACTGAGCCGAGATCACGCCACTGCACTCCAGCCTGGGCAACAGGGTAAGACTGTGTCTCAGAACAAAACAAAAACACAACAACAACAAAACTGGTCCTAAATGCTCAGGGCAAGTACATACTGCTTTTTCTTTTTTCTGTTTTTTTCCTAAGGCAGCCCTATTGAAGAGTACAAGTCTGTCATCTACAATATTTTACTAACTTAAAAACACTTGTCAACAAAGGTAAAGTATGTTCATCTTGATTTTACTCTTTGTATCCTGGAATCAGGAACTAACAGTTTTATGATAGTGATAGACTTTACACATACACCGAGACTTAAAACAAGTGGTGCAGGCGGGATTTTGGAAATTAACTGTGCTCTGGACACAAAAGTCACAAAGCTCAGGCTGCAGAGACGTTGAGGGGATAATCAGCCTTTATTGTCTTGTGCACTGTGCCCAGCGCTCCCTCTAGCGGCTACAAGCGCTCACTGCCCACACTCTCTTCTAGTCTCTCCGGAGGCCTCGGTTTCGCCGGGGAGAAAAGAGAATGCGCAGGCGCGGAGCAGCCGACGTGGCCGCAGGGGACCGTGCCCTGGGGTCTGCGCGGAGCCGCTGACACGCGAGGTTCTCTGTCGCCTGCCGCCCTCGCTCCTTTTCTCCCTTTCTAGAGTGTTACGGTGACTCTTGGGTCCGTCCCACGTACCATTTAGAAGGTCAGAGTGGGCAGAACCTCCTCTGAGCAGGCCGGTGACGAACCCGCTGGCAAGACGCGCGCGTGGGCACTCACGTGACCTAGGCTGCGGCGGCGGCGTGCTGCGGGCCCTGTGGCGGGAGCGAGGCCGACGGGCGGGGCGAAGCGTTCGAGAGCGCGCGTCCTGGAACGTCTTGGTTGCCACGGCGAGCGCGCGCGCGAGGCCTTGGAAACCTCGGGACCGGCCCCCGGCGAGGGCAGCGGCGACCCGTGTGAGGGAGCTGGAGCTGGCCCGTGTCGTGGCGGCCGCGCGGGGAGCTCTCGAGGCGACGCCGGGGCGCCCGAGGTCTGGAAGGCGCAGGTGGGGCGCGGGGGAGTTCACCCCTGCGCGGTCCCCTGGGTGGGCGGGGTGGGCGCCCCCAGGCCCCGCGGACTCGGCTGGGAGGCTGAGCGGACGACGGTCACGGGACAAGGGCGGAGGGGGTCGGGGCCTCATCCGAGTCTCAGAGATGGAACTTTCGAGGAAGGGAGCGATTTCGAGAGAGTGTAGTTTGAGAAGTTGTTCTCAGTCCCTTCCCCCGCGGTAGTGTGGTATTTAGGGAACCTTCGGCCTCTTACCCAGGGACTGTTACAATGGAGGGAACCCTTCCCGCTCGCTTCCTGTCGCGGGGTCCTTTCGGAGCATCGCTATAGATCATTCTCGCGGCCCCAACCCCGTTGTTTACTTTGGCTTCGCAGATCTCTGTGGTCTTTTGCCCTCCCGCAGCGCCCACGGCCCCGTCAGGGTTGGGCAGCCTTTCTCTGCAAGAAGGCCCACGAACAACTGCAGTTCTATTGGGATGGATTGCGCGTGATTTTACTCTTTACGATACATTCTTTTGTGCTTCCTAGGGATTGAGCTGCGCGGAGGATCCCTCCGACTTAATTCTGGGCCTGAGAAAAGTTTCTCTTGGAATGCGCAGTTTCGTGACGCGGCATTATTGCGTGACTGTAGGGCTGACCTAGTTTTCCACTTTCTAATTGTAAGGAAGTGCACTAGTAGCCCACCGAGGATCCTCGAGGTTGGCCTTATTGTATTATAATTTAACGAATTTGCGTTCCAGGGTGTTACAGCCTTTGAAATAATGGCCTTATATTTAAGAATGTAGCAATTTTTCTTTGAAATTTCCGAAAGTGCGGAGAAAAGTAATAGAAGACTGCACCTATATGGAAATACTTTCTGATTCGCAGTCTTTATAATCGTAGACTTAATTTGGTGACTTTATTGGATCTGTTTGAAACAGGAAGCCTTTCTGTAATGTGGTTTCGGGTGGGCTTCACCTCTGGCACTCTTTGAAACGTCGTTGTCTATAGTTTCCCTAACAAGCTAGAATTAGCGGGATGCTACGGAGGGAGGTGCATACAGGTATTAGACAAAGCCCCCTCAGCTTTTTTGGTAAAGAGCCAAATAGGCATTAGATCAACTTCTGCTAGCTCTAAGGAGATAAATGAGGTATTATTAAAGACTGCTTGTAATGTTGACTGTTAAGTGAGAGTGTTACTTCTTTCAGTGTTTATGGAATCGAACTAAATTGCTAGGTATTTTAATTCAGAATTTTACCTTTTCTCTTGGGTATTTTTTAAGACATACACATACATATAGTTATGTTGAAATAAATGTGTTTTATTAGAACGTTAAAAAATTAGAATTTAGGTGAACTACTGGTATCTAGGAACAGATTTTGGTTTGTTGTTGAAGACTCTTACACTGGTGTAGGTACTGTTTAATACATCAGATTGTCATTTCAAAGACTTTGTCTTCTTAACTTTGAAAATTAAATGATGTGAAATAATGTGATAATGGTTTTTATCTTTTCAGGACATTTGATTGACACTTAATTGTGCTTAGGAATAGAATAGGCTTTTTTTTAAAGTCACCATCCTCCAATCCTTATTTCTGTGAAATGTATTTTCTGAGACCGCTGAGGATATAGCAAATCCCAGTCATAAAATAAAAATGTGATATTTTAATATAAACCTTTTTCTTTCTATATTGAGATTCCCTAGAGATTAGACTGAAATTGACCATTAGACTTATGTATAACCTCTAGATATCCAGGCTCTTCTCTCTGTGTGGCCTTTTTTTCTCTTTAAGATGGAGATGTAGCAAGGAAGGTTGTTAAGCAATCCTGTGGAATTAGCCCTCCCACTCCACCCTACACACAGGCACACTCTTCTCAGTAGCCATCTTGTTCCCTCCATTGACCATTGTTTAGGAAATCTTTCATCACACTGTATGTAAAATAAGCTTAGAAATAAACGTATACCCAAGGTAAATATTGCTTCTAGCTATATTCCTTCATTATGCCTCGCTTCTACTTTCAAATGCTACCTATTGAAAATTTAAGGCACATGACTTTCTACCTTGGGACACTCTGGGATTTCTTCACCCCTCCCTCACTCTGCTGACTTGGAAACATAGTAGGACTTTTAGATTTGGAATCAAACACATCTCTTCTAATTTTCATTTTCATTTTTCTTTTCTTTCTTTTTTTTTTTTTTAAGAGACAAGGTCTTGCTCTGTCACCCAGGCTGGTTGGAGTACAGTGGTGCAGTCATAGCTCACTGCAACCTTGAACTTCTGGGCCCAAGCTATCCTCCGGCCTCAGCCTGTGCAGTAGCTGGGGTTACAGGAGAAAGCTCATTTAATTTTCTTGACAGATAATCTTCTTATCCATGAACTGATTTGAATCTGTCATTTACTAGCCCTCTTCTTGGGCAAGCTGCTCAATATTTGTAAAACATTTTTAAAATCAGATCTCAACCTCCAAGAGTGAGGATTGGATAACCTTAGAAGGGTGCCAGACACATGTAGAGAACTTAACAAAAGATAGTAAATTTTGGTGCTTCTGAGGGCCAGAGACAGACCATGTCCATTATATCTTTCCTATATATTATAGTAGTGAGTGATTTTTAAAGCAGTACTTTTAATTTGCTTGTGAACCCCCAAATAATTTTTGTAAAACTGTCCCTCTTGCACACTTTTGGTTAACTTACAGCATTTTAAATCATGCGTTAGTTGAAAAGGATGCAATTTCCCACATGGTATTGATATTAGCATTTTAATATTGGTACATCATTCTTTCAGCTGTATTCAGTGGGGTATCATATCTTTGTAGTTGTATATCTATCACCATCAATTTTTAAAATACATTATATTTTACACACTTCCTTTTTTAAAAAATTTTACTTTTTTATCACCCCCACCCCACAGAATATTATCTTAAGGTAATGTATTTTTATGCTTGAAAGCTTTTTATTAATCTCTGTGATACATGTCTTTAATAACAATAGTTATAGGAATTGAAGCTAAGTTTAAAAATTTCCTATAACTAATTCTGTAAGTTGTAATTTTTCTTTTGGGTTGAGTTATTATAAATAGTTGTTCAGAATAGCATAAAAACTTGATGGATTTTAATGAATAATAATTATTAAGGGTAGAAGTTTACTGGAAATCTGTGTCTTAATGGAATGGATAGTGGGAGTTGTGCCTAAATTAAAGGAGGGTCTTTGAGCCCTTCGACTTATTGTTTGTTGGTAGGGAGGCTTTTCCATCCTGGGGCAGTGTACCATAGTAAGAATAGGAGTGGGTGAGAAGTATGCCTTTATTTTGTAAAGTGGAAGATTGTGAAAGGATCTTGGGGAATAAAAACCAGCATGATAATTTTTAATGTTTTCTTTGTAGAGATGGTCTCACTAATGTTGCCCAGGCTAATCTCAAACTCCTGGACTCAAGCGATCCTCCTGTCTCAGCCTCCTAAAGTGCTGGGATTACAGGTGTCAGCCACTGCACCCAACCTGTTGGTCTTTTTAAATTAGAAAATTCATGTTTTCCAATTCTAGGAAATTCTAAGAATTATTTCTTTAATTCTTTCATCTCTTATTTTTTCTTTATTTCTAGGAGGTTTTTTGTTTGTTTGTTGGTTTTTTTTTTTTTTTTTGATGGAGTCACCCTCTGTGAACAGGCTGGAGTGCAGTGGCACTGTCTCGGCTCAATGCAACCTCTGCCTTCCGGGTTCAAGCAATTCTCCTGTCTCAGCTTCCTGAGTAGCTGGGACTACAGGTTCATGCTATGATGCCCTCCTAATTTTTTTGTATTTTTAGATGGAGTTTCACCATATTGGTCAGGCTGGTTTTGAGCTCCTGACCTCAGGTGATCCGCCCGCCTCGGCCTCCTGTATTTCTAGAAGTTTTATTATTCAAATGATATGCCTTATAGACTGGGTCCTAATTTTCTTGTTTATTCTTGCCTATTTTTCATCTATGTCTTTTTGCTCTGCTTTCTGGGCATTTTCTGTAATTGTATAACCTCATCCTTCTTGAGTTTTTCCTTCCTGCTTTTTAAATATTTAATTTCCCGGAGTTCCTTTTGTCCCTCGAATATCCTTTTGTCAGTGTGCATGCATCCCACTTTTTATTTTATGGATGCGGTATTTTCTTTTTCTTTATGTTGATATAAATGATAGGAGTTTTTTTTTTTTTATAAGTTTTACTTTTCCTGCACATTGTCCATTTCAACCAAATTGCATTGCTCTTATTTTAATCTTTTATACTGGATGTTTGCGTCATGTTTTGTGATCCTGGGCTGTGTGTGTGTCTGTGTGTGAGTGTGTGTGTGTGAATGAATGAAGCACTAGAAAGCTGTTCTGAGATTCTATGGGTAGAATCTATCAACTATGGCTTCTGAACGGTGAATTGCTTGGACAGTTTTCCATAGGGAACTCTCACTGTCACTATTCTTTGTGTCTTTCTTCTTGGTGGTGATCAGATTCCTCAAGAAGATAACTTCCAATCTCCTTTCTTGAGGGGTACCTGGCAGCCAGAACTCTAATTACCAAGTTGTGGGGAAGAAGGCTGTGGGTCTCAATAATCAATGTGTAACATTTCATTTAATCCCCCTGCTTTTGGTTTTTACCCTTAATCATGCCTGATAGTTTCTTATCCACACTTTATTTTACACTCTTCTAGATCAAAGCACTCAGTCTTTCAGGGCTGTAGAGAAACAGTGTCCTGAGTGCTTGGTGTTGGAAAGATCTGAGGGTGCTAATTTGTAAATAGGCTTTCAACCAGTCCTCTTTTTTCAGCTCTACCTCTACTTCCTTTCCATAGGAAGATTGAATTCCATCAATTTTTATGCCTTTGGAGGTTTTTGATGTGATGTAAGTGCAGCTGCATCTCTGATTTTCCCACTGACAGTTTAAGGCATCTGTTTTCTCAAGTGTGTTTTGGGAGTTTTCACTTGTCTGCCTCCTTTTTTGGCACCAAGTACTGTTGACTCTTCATCCTCCCTATTTGTCCTTGTGAGTTATGGCTTTATTATTTATCTGTTTTATTGAGGAATCACATAAAATGCATATAGTACCCTGATCTTAAATGTATAGTTTAATGATTTTTATGTATATATACAGTAGTCCCCCCCAACCCCTTATCCAAGGGAGATAAGTTGCAAGACCCGTAGTGGATGCCTGAAACCATGGATAGTGTGGCACCCAATTGCTTTCAATTGAAACATGTTTCTGTTCATATCTCAGCCTTTTCCATCTTAACTAAACACTTATCACATGCTTTGACCATAAGTTTTGCAGTTTGAGGGACAACAGCAAAACTAGCACTAATTTCTTTTTCCTTCTTCACAATTTCAGGAATAGAAAATATGTTATTTAACGGTACATCTTAGCAACCTCAGCATATGATTTTTTTTCTTGTTAAGTTGGAAACTCTAACCTTTTCACTTGAAGGAAGCACTTCACAGCTTCTCTTCAGTATATCCAAATTGCCAGCATCACTACTGTTGCACTTTGGGACCATTATTAAGTAAAAAGAATTACTTGAATCCAACCACCACAATATTGGAACAGTTGATCTGATAACCAAGATGGCTACTGTATTAGTCTGTTTTCACACTGCTGTAAAGAACTGCCCGAGACTGGGTACTTTATAAAGAAAAGAGGTTTAATTGACTCACAGTTCTGCATGGCTGGGGAGGCCTCAGGAAACTTACAGTCATGGCAGAAGGCGAAGGGGAAGCAAAGACCTTCTTCACATGACGGCAGGAAAGAGAGAACTAGCAAAAGCTGGAAAAACTGCCTTATAAAACCATCAGATATTGTGAGAACTCACTATCAGGAGAGCAGCATGGTGCAAACTGCCCCCATGATCCAGTCATCTCCCACTGGGTCCCTCTCGACCTGGGGATTATGGGTATTACAATTCAAGGTGAGATCTGGGTGGGGACATCGCCAAACCATATCAGCTACTAAGTGCTCATGGGAGGGGAGCATAGACAGCATGGATGCCCTGGACAAAGGGATGATTCATGCCCCAGGGGGCACAGAGAGAGACAACAGGAGATTTAATCATGATACTGAGAATGTGCAATTTAAAATTTATGAATTATTTATCTCTAATTTTCCATTTAATATTAATATTTTCAGATCATGGTTGACTGCAGGTAACTGAAACCACAGAAAATGAAACTATAAATAAGGGGGGCCACTGTACACCCTTGTAGTCATAACTCAGATCAACAGAGAACATTTCCAAAGGCCATGAGATTCCCTCCTGTACCTGTGAAGTCTATAGCCTCTACCTACAAGCACTATTTTGATTTATGTCATATCATAGACCAGTTTTTCCCATTCTTTAATTCATTCATATAGAATCATAGTATGTGGTCTCAATATGAAGTCTTTTGTATTTGGCTTTTGTCCAAAGAATTGGTGAGATTCATTGATGTTGCAGGCAATCAGGCTTAAACATTTTTTTCTGTGTATTATTGCATTGTATGAATGAGTGAGCATTTGGGTTGTTTTAAGGATTTGCCTTTTGTGAATATAGTTGCTGTGAATATTGCCATGCATGTTTTTGGCATGCACATGCATCCATTTCGCTTGGTTGTATACCTGCAAGTGGAATTGCTGGGTCATTGAGTGGGTGAATGTTTAGCTTTAGTAGAAACTGCCAGTTTTCCAAAATGGTCAAAATGGTGTATCATTTTTCAGCTTTCACCAGCAAGGTAGAAGAGTTCCACTTGTCTTCACTTAGCACTAATTAGTCTTTTAAATTTTAGCCATCTGTTAAGTGTCTAGTTGGTATCACTCGATTTTAGTTTCACTTTTCTGAGGGAATAGTATGTTGAACACCTTTTCAGATGCTTTTTAAAGATTTTCTTCTGTGAAGTGCCTATTCATGTATTTTTCTCACTAAGAAAAATGGTTGTTCCTTTTTCATAATCTTTCCAGAGTCATCTTAGTGGGATTTGGGGAAGCAACAGGGCTGTGTGGGGTAACCTGCCACCTTTAAGTGGAAATCAGGTAACAAAGTTTCATTCACATTTTTTTTTCTCATTTCTGTTTTCCCCAGTGTATGATTCAATGCATTTTTTATTGGTTGGATATAATCTGGATTTATATTATAATGAATTTTAGAATGAGACTCTTGTTCAACCATAAGGATGTATGATAGGAAACTATTATAAGAAACCGGAACAAGAAAATTATTTAATAGATGTATTCTGATTTATTCTCTTAAGTTTTTAAATTACGGTATTTTGGACCAAAAGTTTTCATTTATTTATCCATTCATCAAATACGTGTAAAGTGCTTTCTTTATGACAGACCTAATAGTAGGCTTAAAGGATAGTATAATAGTGAGCAAAACAGAGATAAGCGAGGCACTTGTCCTCTTAAAATATATTCAGGTAGAAGATATGGATAATAAGTAAACAATAGCTAAGCAAGATAATTAAATATGTTTCCAATTTTGCAGAAATGGAGCAAGAGCCACAAAATGGAGAACCTACTGAAATTAAGATCATCAGAGAAGCATATAAGAAGGCCTTTTTATTTGTTAACAAAGGTCTGAATACAGATGAATTAGGTCAGAAGGAAGAAGCAAAGAAATACTATAAGCAAGGAATAGGACACCTGCTCAGAGGAATCAGCATTTCATCAAAAGAGTCTGAACACACAGGCCCTGGGTGGGAATCTGCTAGACAGATGCAACAGAAAATGAAAGAAACTCTACAGAATGTACGCACCAGGCTGGAAATTCTAGAGAAGGGTCTTGCCACTTCTCTACAGAATGATCTTCAGGAGGTGCCCAAGTTATATCCAGAATTTCCACCTAAAGACATGTGTGAAAAATTACCAGAGCCTCAGTCTTCTAGTTCAGCTCCTCAGCATGCTGAAGTAAATGAAAACACCTCAACTCCAAGTGCAGGGGCAGTTGCTGCACCTCCTTCTCTCTCTTTACCATCACAAAGTTGTCCAGCAGAAGCTCCCCCTGCTTATACTCCTCAAGCTGCTGAAGGTCACTACACTGTATCCTATGGGACAGATTCTGGGGAGTTTTCATCAGTTGGAGAAGAGTTTTATAGGAATCATTCTCAGCCGCCGCCTCTTGAGACCTTAGGGCTGGATGCAGATGAATTGATTTTGATACCAAATGGAGTACAGATTTTTTTTGTAAATCCTGCAGGGGAGGTTAGTGCACCTTCGTATCCTGGGTACCTTCGAATTGTGAGGTTTTTGGATAATTCTCTTGATACGGTTCTAAACCGTCCTCCCGGGTTTCTTCAGGTAAGCCAAAGAAAAATGAAAGCATAATTTGAAATATGTGCAGACTACATCATTTTTATTTGTTAATGTTTACTTGTCCAGTATAAGTACAAAAAGATAACGATAAATTCTACTTTGTTTTTAAATATATTCCATGAAATTATGAGCCTTGAACATCTGTTTGTGTTTGTCTTTTTCTTTTTTTTAGAAAAGATAGATTAATAGTTTTATTTTGGTATTAAGTTTGTGATGATAAAACTTGAGAAGAGTGGTCATCCTTACATTTTTAATTCTTTATCTGAAGAAGAAACCTAATAAGTTTAATTTCAAAAGGGATTTATGTAATTCCTGTGGATGTATAGCTGTAAATATTCACAAATGTTGTGAAGACTCAGCTGAGGGTCTGAACTGGGCGAGACCCAGCCCATGGTCCAGAACAGTTGTTCTCGACCAAGGGTAGTTTTGCCTCCCCAGAGAACATTTGACAACGTCTGGAGGCATTTTTGGTTGTCATACTGGAGGTTGATTGCTACTGGCATAGTGGATAGAGGCCAGGGATGCTGCCACACATTTTCACAGGACAGCCCTCATGAACAAAAAAAATTATCCTGCCCAAAATCTCAACTATGCCAAGGTTCAGAGACCCTGGTTTAGAAGTAGAGATGTGGTGATAATTTAAGATGTAATTCCAACAGTCCAAGCAGAGAAATTTACCAGAATGCACTTGGTCCAAGAGTAAAGAGTGCTACATAAAGACTGATGTCAGGGCATTCCTGTGGATTTAGTGAGGTATTCTGAAGATAGTGGTCCAGTGACAGTCTCGTTTTAAAAGATTGAATGTAGGTATAGGAAGATGAGTTCTTGAAATGAGGACTCAGTATACGTTGAATATAACAAAGGAGTTTGCATTGAAGAAAGATCACTATTTAAGTAAAACAGATGTTTTGTCCACAGTCCAAATAATGTGGTTTAGTAATAGCATAGCGTATCTCTATTGTTTTCTCTTTTGGTATACTCTCCTGTTGATTCTTATGTAGTTTTTATGTGGAGTCAACTTGAAAGTTGTTTAAAGACAATTCGAGGCTTACTAGGGATGTGTGAGGGAGACACTTTGAGGGCATTATTGAAAGGAAATATTTGATACTGGACAGGAAGAATATTGTGAATTCTGTAGTTTATTTTAGGGAAGGAGCCTTAAGGTTACAAAGAGTAGGCTTATTGATTGGGGTTTGTAGTGGGGGATGATAAAAGCTATAACAATTTCTACTAATAGTGTTGCACTGTAATGATGGAATTAAAAAGTCTTTGGGTCCTTAGCAACTGGAGATGGGGCAGTGAATGGCAGAAATACTGTACCATGGTTACATTCACTCATCCATTGAAATGACTTGTACTTTAATACAAATTTGTCCTTAGTGCTTTTAATTTTGTTTTTAATATTTCTCATGTGTATTTTTTGGCCTAAACGAAAAGTAAAATTGCACCCAAAATTTAATTTAAGTCTCTTTAACAGGTTCTCATTTGCTTGTATTCAGGTATTTGTAGCAGAGTGTCCTTAAAAGGAGTTAACATATGTGTTTACTGAATGTTTTTATCCAAAAAAAAAAAGTGCAATAATAAACCAACTAAATACTAGAAGTTAGATATTTCCTATGCTAAAAATCACTGTTAAAATCACTATTGGTCTAAATAGGAAATTAAGATTTTTTGGTTTTAGGTAGATAGAATTCTAGAACTTCAAAAAAAGATTTTTCTTTTGGTTTTAGTTTTAATACCAAATACTTTTTAAACCTGTTAAATCTATAGTTACAGAAATTGGACATGAGATTGCCCTCTGAAAATGAAACTGGGAAAAATCAGCCTATGATGGATGACTCACTTATCTATAGTAATATCCTGTCCTAGGAAAGGTCTATAAAGTGTTGGTTTTTTTAAAGACAATTTGGTAATATTCCAGTTCAATTAAGGTGACCAGGATATGGATAATCTGAAAGAAACCATAGAATAGTTAAAAAAAACAAAACAAAACAAAAAAACCTTTCCTAAGTTTTATTTTAGAATAACTTTTACAATTTTCTTGTCAACTCCATACCGCTACTATTACTTGCTTTATATTTTTACTAAATTGTCCCACTTGTCAGTTTTATCTTAATAATAACTGAAATTAAGGGAAATATGTATTTTTCTCATATTAAAATATATAACTACTCAAATGTTAAAAGTTTCTGGGTAAGACTGTTTTGATGTTGAGCACAGTTATATTTTGGTTTCTCAAAGAATGTATTGCATTAGAAATAAATTAGGCAGCCAGGATGTGAGCTTAAGTCTGTGTATGTACTGGCAAGCTAACCTCCCCAGATGACATTACAGGAGAGCTTTTGTTATTTTGCTTTTAATTTCACGATAGATAGATAATCCATAAACATTTATCTGTTCTGTTATGTCAGGTTCTCTTGGGTTTAGTACAAAAAATTATTCCACCTTGTGAGTGAGTGCTGAGTTTCTTATTTATTTTTTCTTTGAGACAGAGTCTTGCTATGTTGCCCAGGCTGGAGTGCAATGGCACAATCTTGGCTCACTGCAACTTCCACCTCCCGGGTTCAGGTGATTCTCCTGCCTCAGCCTCCCAAGGAGCTAGAGCTAGGATTACAGGCATGCGCTACCACACCCAGCTAATTTTTGTAGTTTTAGTAGAGATGGGGTTTTCACCATGTTGGCCAGGCAGGTCTTGAACTCCTGACCTCAAATGATCCCCCGGCCCCCCATTGGCCTCCCAGAGTGTTGGGATTATAGGTGTGAGCCACTGTGCCCAGCCTGTGATTGCTGGGTTTCTAATTAAAATAATTGTTCAGCTTCTCTGGTCCAGACTACATGTGTTAAAAATCCAAGCTCCACTTTTTAGTTGTTGGTTCTGAGCAACTTAATTGACCTCTCTGTGCCTCAATTTTCTTTTCTTTTCTTTTTTTTTTTTTTGAGACGGAGTCTCGCTCTGTCGCCCAGGCTGGAGTGCAGTGACACAATCTCGGCTCACTGCAAGCTCCACCTCCCGGGTTCACGCCATTCTCCTGCCTCAGCCTCTCCGAGTAGCTGGGACTACAGGCGCCCGCCACCACGCCCGGCTAATTTTTTTTGTATTTTTAGTAGAGACGGGGTTTCACCGTGGTCTCAATCTCCTGACCTCGTGATCCGCCCGCCTCGGCCTCCCACAGTCCCACAGTGCTGGGATTACAAGCGTGAGCCACCACGCCCGGCACCTCAATTTTCTTGTACATAAAATGACAATCATAGTAACTGATTTCATAGGATTGTTAGGAGGATTAAATCAGTAAATACTATTATTTCAGTAAATATTTCAAGTAAATAATACCTGAAAATAGTTTATTTACCACAAAAGGAATATCTAATTTCAAATACGAAGAAAACCTTAATTTACTTTGATTATTATTTATTTAAAGCTAGAGTCATTATTGGTTAACACTGGGCTAGTTAAGGCCATCAGCTTTAAGATTGTATAATTAGTGGAACCATGGCATATTTAGCACAGTCCTTATTGCAGGAAGATCAGACTAGCAAATGATTAATTTTCTTGGGGATTTGTTGATGTTGATGGTTCTATAAAGCCTTTTAAAATACGTTCCCAACTTTGAAGTGTTTATTTTCTAGTATAACAGTTTTATTAAAATGTAAGTGAAAATCTAGTTTCATTAATTTATATGTATATATTTTTTTCTTCCAATGAATCTTTTCAGGTTTGTGACTGGTTATATCCTCTAGTTCCTGATAGATCTCCAGTTCTGAAATGTACTGCGGGAGCCTACATGTTTCCTGATACAATGCTACAAGCAGCAGGATGCTTTGTGGGGGTCGTCCTGTCCTCTGAGTTACCAGAGGATGATAGAGAGCTCTTTGAGGATCTGTTAAGGCAAATGTCTGACCTTCGGCTCCAGGTAACTTGTGTGATCATCTTTAGGGTGAAAAAAATCTAACATAAGCACTTCAGCTTTTAGAGAAATTGTAATAACCTCTACTGTGATCAAGGTTAGGAGACTGACAGTTTATCATTTGTTTGTGTGTTCACAGCTACATGCTTGGAATTTGCTGTAATAATGGTTAAGATTGTGAGCTCTAGAGTCAAATTGCCTGTATATGAATTCAAACTCTTCCACTTAATAGCCGTTTAGCTCAGCTGTTACTGCTCTTCTCTATACTTTAATTTACTTATAAAATGGGGATAATAACAGTGTCCACCTCACTGGGCTGTGGTGAAAATTAAAAATACGTTAAGCACTTACATCAGAGCGAGTGGTAATGCTCTGTGAATGTTAGCTATTGTTTTCACCACTGTTTTACTGCTCAGCTGGAAAAGTGTACTAATGGGTCTAAATGGTGACATGAAGATAATTTTAGCTTTAGTAGATAGGTTATATTGGACATTTTAAGGGGTATGGTTGGCATTCTGAGGAAGAAACAGGCTTTGGTTGAGATAATTATCTTTGTTCTTGTGGTAAATAAAGGCCAAATAAAAAAAAAAGAAAATATGATTTAAAATATGATCATCCTGGAACTTTCCTTATTTGCCATGTTTCCTCTGCCCACATGCGTACCTGTAGAAATAGAGTATTTCTGTTTAACAGGGAACTTGAATAGAGTATTATGGAGAGACTTTCTTTATATATTGTTGTAGCAACAGGGAAAAAGTATTTTTGATTATGAACATTGACAGTCATCAAGGGTTGAATGAGGTGGGCATTATAATAGTATAATCTTTTATTCTCTCCTTCAATCAGCAGATACTTGGAATTCATTATTTAACCAGTTACTGTGTTAAGTGGTGGGATGGGCAAAGTATAAGAACAGGAGACCACAAAGGTGTGGGGGATGTGTGTGTGTATAAAAATATAAAATCAGCCCCTGTTCACCCGAGAATGACCTACCTGGTGGTCAACAAACCAATACTTTAGCATAGCAGCAATTATTTAACAAAATACGTGATCAGCATACAGAAGTGTGTAGCCTCATTGTACTTGTGAGGAGGAATTCACAAAGGCAGGAATATGGTCAAATGAAGGAATTCATCTTCACTTCTCTGTTTACTAGCTGAGTGAAATGATGCTCTTAAGTATTCACAGACCTAATTTGGAACTTTTTCTCCCTTCACCCCTACATTAACTGGACCTGTATTACTGGGCTTTAGGAAAGAAACTAAGCAGACTTTTAGGTTGTATGTTTATTTTCTCTCTTCAATTTTGTTTTTTTGTATTTGTATGTTATTTTTAGCTTGCTTTACTGTCCCAGAACTTCAACTGTAAACATAAGCCTATAATTTTGACTGGTTTTTACTCTTAAGCATTCATTCAGCAAAGTGTATATTGTGCAGAAAATTAAAAAATAAACCTTCCAATAATGCATAATGTAGTGGACATGAGTTTTGTTAATTGCCTTTAAATTCATTTTCTCTTGTATATGTTACCTAAAATTTATTCATTAATTAAATTTAAATGTAGCTGCAGCTGATTCAAAGATAACTTATACCACCAACTGCTATAAGTTGTCTTTTATACTTTGTCTTTTGAAACTTACTTAGGCATATGCTATGAACCAAAGAACTCAGAGATTTGGGGTTTGGTGATGAGACAAAAGAGAAGTGTAGAGAAAAAAGCAAAAGTAGTTGTTACTTATAGACTGCCAAACTGACATTCAAACAAGTATGTCATTTGAGCATGGTGTAATATAGCTGGGAGAAAGTCATCTAAGAAAAATTCTGATTAGAGCTAAGCTTAAACCTTTATTCTCTAGGCCAACTGGAACAGAGCAGAAGAAGAAAATGAATTCCAAATCCCTGGAAGAACTAGACCCTCCTCTGACCAACTAAAAGAAGCCTCTGGCACTGATGTGAAACAGTTGGACCAAGGCAATAAGGATGTACGTCATAAAGGAAAACGTGGAAAAAGGGTAAATAAAAGAGTAATAAGTGTGTGTGTTGTCTTCTAATGGTACCTTTCTCCAGTTTTGTATATTTATATGATCATATTCCCATATACTAAAGCAAAGCAACTTGTGCATAGTCAACAAAGTGATCACTGGCAAAAACAATTAGAATCAGTTGTAATATTTCCCTTTTAAAGTGTGTGTTAAACTATTTTAAAAGATACTCTGTGTTTGGGGGATAGATTTTTTTCCCACCACTTGAGAGATTTTATCTTTTTTGAGACAGGATCCTGCCTTGTCACCCAGGTTGGAGTGCAGTGGTGCAAACATGGCTCACTGCAGCCTTGACCTCCTGGGCTCATGTGATCCTCCCGCCTCACCCTCCACGAGTAGCCAGCATTACAGACATGAGCCACCACACCTGGCCAAAATATTTTTATATTTGCATTAATGATGCACATACTTTCTTATTTGTTTTGTGTTATTCTCTGCCTTTCTATATTCACCAAGAGCTTGGGGGCTAGATATGCTGCTGTCTCTTTTTTTCTTTCACTCTGCCATTTTTATTCAGTTTCCTGTTTTTTTTTTATGGATGGGCAACAGGACAGAGATTTGATTTTAAAAAATATATTGAGTGGTTTCTTCTTTCATTTCATAGGCTCTGAGTATGTAATATATTCTAACTGGTAAATTTGGATTAGAGTTCAGGAAATATTTATTGAGTGCTAGAATGTTAGGCATACATAGTGGAAAAAGTTTAATTTCTTGTCTCAGTGAATTTACTGTCTAATGGAAAGGACAGATTAGCAAAGAGATCATTTCTATCCAATGTGGCTATTAGAAGATGCAGCCTAGCCTAACAGATGTGTGGGTGGATGAGTGGTGTGGGAAGCAGTGAGGAGCCCCCTCCTACAGGACATTATGACTAAAATGAGTCTTGAAGGATAAAGAAGAGTTGGCCATATGAATAGCAAATTTAAGGGGATTCTAGGCAGAAGTGGTAATATAAGCAAGTACATGAATAAGACAGCATTGTCTTGAGTATCACATAGGTAGTTTAGTATTGTTCATTGCTGTATTCCACATGGTAAATGCTCAATAATTGTCTTTGGAATTGATGAATATCACGTGAATATTCTACATTTATTTGCAAAGTGTCACTGTGGTTTATGTTGAACATTTTAGACCAGCTATATGAGGATATCGGGAGTCCAAAATGGTTCCAAGATATATATTTTACTTAAAAACATTGTTTTAAAATTAATCACAAGAAACCAAAGTTAAAGGGTACAAAAGAGTATATGGTAAAAAATAAGTCTGGGCCCTATTCCTGTCCACCAACCCCCTAGCTCCCTTGTCCAGACACATAATCTTTCCCTGTCTCCTCACCCCCGCAGATGGAGTCTCACTCTGTCGCCCAGGCTGGAGTGCAGTGGTGCGATCTCAGCTCACTGCAACCTCCATCTCCCGGGTTCAAGCAATTCTCGTGTCTCAACCTCCCGAGTAGCTGGGATTACAGGTGCCCGCCACCACGCCCAGCTAATTTTTGTATTTTTAGTAGAGACGGGGTTTCAGTTTCACCATGTTAGCCAGGCTAGTCTCAAACTCCTGACCTTAGGTGATCCATCCACCTCGGCCTCCCAAAGTGCTGGGATTACAGGCGTGATCCAGCATGCCTGGCCTCAGACACAAAATTATTAACTTCTATTGTCCTTCTAGATATATTTTATGCATAGTTAAATACACACACACACACACACACACACACACACACAGACATATAATATTTAACATAAATGGTGGCATGTAAAACATAATGTTTTGCTCCTTGCTTTTTTACTTAACGGTATATTTGGAAATTCTTCCGTATCATTTAGAACTTCATGTTTTAAAATTTAATTTCTTGTTCTAAAAAAAATCAAATGATATTAAAAAGTATATGCAGTGAAAAGCTTTAGATTTTACTTATGGGTGACTTTTATCCCACGTAGAAGTTGTTTTGTTTAATGTTGTTTTTATATTTTATGTGACATTCCTTGTATTACTGGCCACTTTGATTTTCAAGTTATTTTATTATATTAATACTATGAGGTCTGAGTTAGCCTGTGTCTTATTTCTTAGAATGAGTTCATTTAGCTTTAAGAGTTTGGGCGTTGGCCCAGGCTCTCATCACAGCTGTTCAGTTAGCAAAGTACAGATATATGTTCTCCATTTCCTCTTAAATGGAATAGCAGATTATTCTGTGTTTATATATTCCTTCTTGTTTCAAATTAGACATTTGTTTGATCTCTGTCAAAACCAGTTTACGAATTCATCTTTGCTTACTGATTGAATCATTTAACAAAAATCTTTTAATCTTACTGAGTACCATGTGCACACTAGTATCTAGGGATGATATCTGTTTGAAGGAAATCAGTCCAGTCCAGAAAAGAAAAAAGTCAATTTAAATGATTTGATAAATGCCATATTGGACTTATATTGGTATTTAAATCTTACCAGTCAAGATTTATATGGACTAGAACAGTTTTCAACTTCATGGCAGTTCTGGTATTGTACTTCATAAGACCATACTGGTAACTAGGTTGGCTGGAGATATTTTTCATTAATTACGTCTAGTATTTGTTGGCCTCATGTTTGTTATATAATGCTTACAGTTTTCCCCCTCTTAGTACTAACTCTTCACATTTTGAAACATTTTGACTGTTTAGGCTAAAGATACTTCAAGTGAGGAAGTTAACCTGAGTCACATTGTACCATGTGAGCCAGTTCCAGAAGAAAAACCAAAAGAATTACCTGAATGGAGTGAAAAAGTGGCTCACAACATTTTGTCAGGTATTACAGTAATGTTAATTTTTTTTCCCTGTATGACATTAAGCCTTTGGAACCAAATAAAGATATTGTTTATTAGGGAATACTGAGAAAGATAATATTTTGTATTTTGGTTTTAAATGATCAATTTAGAAATAAATGTAGAAGGAACTAGTCTTTTGAAACATCAGATATTGTCATATAAGTATAAATTCTTCCTGGCCTATTATTCTGTTTACAATTGGGAAAATGGATAGTGAAAAGCTTCAGCAATCTTCAAACTATTAATAGTTCTGAATCTAAAATTAGTTACGTTCGTTTCCCCTTTGAAGCTCCCTCTTAACCTCCCCCTACCTCTATCTCTCAGCTGTGGTCTGAATGTGTCCCTTCAAAATTCATATATTGAAATGCTAACCCCTGAGGTGATGGTTTTAGGAGGTGGGGCCTTTGGGAGGTGATTAGGTCCTGAGGGAGGAGCCCTCATCAATGGGATTAGTCCCTTAAAAAAGAGATCCCAAAGAGCTGCCTTGTCCCTTTCACTATGTGAGGAAGCAGTAAGAAGGTGTCATTCTATGAACCAGGAAGTGGGCCCCTCACCAGAGACCAAATCTACCAGCACCTTAGTCTTGTACTTGTACTTCCCAGCCTCCAGAATTGTGAGAAATAAATTTTTGTTATTAATAAGCTACTAGTTTATGATATTTTGTTGTAGCAGCACAAATGGACTCAGATACCCACGCAAAAAATGAGAACATGTTCATTCATCTTTGGAAGCAAAGCAGCACTGTATAACTGTACAGCAGTGCAGACATGAGAACATCTGAGGGTTATAGCCAAGCTCTTTGAGAAGTAGTCTCTGCTGTTTAATTATGGTTATAAAGGGCTTCAGATCAATTATTCTGAAACCAGAATGATCATTAGTGACACGTCTTTCTACCTTAATTAGTTAACATTTCACGTAGCTTTTTAGCTGTAGTAACTCTCTGATTTATACCTTTTATTTTGTTTTTTAAATATTGCCATTCAGTATGTCAAATTACCCCATTAAATGGGTCTTGACTCATTCAAACGACTGTCAATTCAGATTTCCATGTCCACTAAAATCCATTTTAAAAGATGTCTAAAGCAGAGGAAATCTTCAACATAAAAAACCAACAAGCTAAAATAATTAGCTAGCTAGGAACTAATAAAATACGTTTCCTAGTGCCAAAGAACTATGCTTGAGACAAGAAGAAAAGATAAAGCCAAATTTTAAAATGTAATTGCGATAGTTAAAATTGACCCTTGAAAGAGATTTACAAAGAAACTGCAATGAAAAACCTTTTCACTTTTACTACCCTACCCCCCAACTTTATAGGCTGCTAAGCATTATTATTAGGAGGCCATTATTCAGAAAACTTGCCTGTTACTCCCACACACTAAATTCAAAGGTCATTTTCCCAAGTTTTTGGAATTTATACTTGTCAGGCCTCTGAGCCCAAGCCAAGCCATCGCATCCCCAGTGACTTGCAAGTATACTCCCAGATGGCCTGAAGTAACTGAAGAATCGCAAAAGAAGTGAAAATGCCCTGCTGTGCCTTAACTGATGACATTCCACCACAAAAGAAGTGAAAATGGCCCGTCCTTGCCTTAAGTGATGACATTACCTTGTGGAAGTCCTTTTCCTGGCTCATCCTAGCTCAGAAAGCTCCCCCACTGAGCACCTTGCGACCCCCACTCCTGCCCGCCAGAGAACAAATCCCCTTTGACTGTAATTTTCCTTTATCTACCCAAATCCTATAAAACAGCCTCACCCTTATCTCCCTTCGCTGACTCTCTTTTCGGACTCAGCCCGCCTGCACCCAGGTGAAATAAACAGCCTTGTTGCTCACACAAAGCCTGTTTGGTGTTCCTTTCACACGGATGCGAGTGAAAATACTGTTATAAGTTTATTCCATTTACTGTTGCTATGTAACAAACTGCCCCAAACCCAAAGGCACAAAACAACAGACATTTGTTTCTGTGGAATTCAGTGGGCCAGGTATTTGGAAAGGTCACAGCAGGAGTGGCTTATATCTCTTTCATGGTATCTAAGGGCTTCATCTGGGAAGACTCAAAGGCTAGCTAGTGACTTGACAATAAGCTGAAGACTGGAATCATTACTGACACCTCTGGCATCTAGGCTGGGAGAGGTCAAAGTCTAGGACTGCCAAATAGAGTGCCTACACATGGCCTCTTATGGCTGGACTTCTGAAACCCAGCATGGTGGCCTTAGGCTAGTCTGGCTTCTACATAGTGACTTGGGGCTTCAAATGTGAATCATCCAGCAAACAGACAGAAGCTGCATTAACATTTCTGACATACTCTTGGAAATTTCCAGCATCATTTGGTTAAAAGCAAGCAACAAGCCAGCCCAGATGCAAGGAATGTGACACAGACCCCACTTCCCTCTGAGAAGAATGTCAAAATCTTGTGGAAAGATTAACGTTCAGAATGGCAGACAGTTTGTGGTCATCTTCAGAAATTATCAGCTGCCACTAAATCTCAGGCCTCCTAGGTACTATAGATACCACACCATGGTGCTACCAGAAGCAGTACAGCCAGTTAATCCTGGGAAGAGGTCTCTTTGGAGATTTTAAAAGAACTTTCAGCAGTGCATAATTTTAAAACAAGCAAAAACTGTGTTCTGGTAACACTAGGAGGCCTTCTTTATTACTTAAGACCTCAGTTTCTTCATGCCAGAACCTCTTTTCCTTTTTTTCTATACCTTCAGGGCTGGGGTTCTAGTAATGTCCTCATAGTTGGTAATGGTAAACCATTTAACTGCCTATCAGAGTATATGTCTCTTTATGAGCTTTTTAATAGGTAGAACGAATAGTTCGTCAAATGCTTACGATACAAGTAAAACAAAGGGGGGCAGAAAATTAATAAAGATTTACTCCAGGGAAAATTATCTGATCTATCAAGAGACCATTGTTACCTGACTAATTCAGTCTATGTACAAAATGAGTAACCAGAGATATAAATTGAGCTCATTCATCTTAGCCCATAATTGGTGCCTGTCCACTGTCAAATAATAAGTAAAGATCACTGAAAGCTAGTCTGAGGTTTTCCTAATATAAAAGGTGAAAAAAGTAAAACAACCATTCCTAAAGTTTACCTGTATAGGCTTGAGAAACCTAGACTTAACACTTTAAGAAGGCAGCGGCTATGCGGTATCAATGGAGTAGAGCCTAGTAAGCTAATTTGGGAGAAGGTAGAGGGTTGCTGACAATAGACTGATGGAGCCCACCTTTGGAGCAATCTACCTTCAACCATTCTGAAACACTTTAGTGCTTGTGAGATAGCAAAAGATCATCAAGGGTATTTGAATGTCCCCTCTCAACTCCCTAATCTTTCCTAATTTAATTTACAGATGGACTCTGGAATGCTAGGCAAAGTTGACATGGAGTGAGAGGGAATGATCACTTTCTGCCTACCTATTCCAACATATCATCCTAGGGCTGCGAGTGAGCAGAACGGAGGCAACTATGATGCCTCCCTAAGGTTTCTCCAAGATTATGCATTTTTTGCTACCATTTTATGCTTCTAGGCCCTGGCAAAAACTTCGCCATTTTGGTTTATTCAGTCTGTTAAAGGATCGACAAACAAGTCCTCCTATTCTTCAGTAGATTCTTTCTGGGACTCCATTGGCCTAGTACAGTCTTCCAGCTGTCAGATCCACAAAGACCTTTATTCTAGCATAAATTATACAGAATGAACAAAACATCAAAGAGCAATCGTATATTCAATTTATACTTTGATGGGTATAGGGTGGTTAAGTGCTAAGACAAATCATTTCTAGGTTTTTAGAGGACTACATCAAACGTAAGATACATGTCATATGATTGGAAATTCAGTAGTAGCCATGTGCTAGCCAATTTTCTGCCAATTTTCCCCTCTCTTAGCCAGAGATAAAGAATATCAAAAGCTGAAAATAAAAAGATCAGTGATCAGTGTTTTAAACTCATATTTCTCATGATAAAATTATTAAAACTTACCAGAAAAGTTGGGTTCTATATAATCTTAGGGTTCAGCTAGCTTTTTACCAGGAGAGAAAGCTGTGATTTGGGACTTCAGTGTTTTTGTGTTTTGTTTTGAGACGGAGTCTCGCTCTGTTACCCAAGTTGGAGTGCAGTGACACTACCTCAGCTCACTGCAAACTCAGCCTCCAGGGTTCAAGTGATTCTCCTGCCTCAGCTTCCTGAGTAGCTGGGACTACAGGTGCATGGCACCACACCCAGCTAATTTTTGTATTTTTAGTAAAGACAAGGTTTCACCATATTGGCCAGGCTGGTCTTGAACTCCTGACCTCAGGTGATCCGCCCAACTTGGCCTTCCAAAGTGCTGAGATTACAGGCGTGAGCCACTGCACCTGGTCAGGGACTTCTGTTTTTAATAACAACTGTAAATGGTAGCTTTCTTTAGTTCAGTAAAAGTGGACAGTGTCCCACAAGCTGTAGTAGTTAGGTTTGAGTTAGGTAATTTTAACATCTGCCAATGTCTTATTTATTTAGCAAACGTTCATGGTCTGCCATATGGCAGCATTAATTCAGTGCATAGGATGCAAACGTGAACAGAACCAATCTATATCTGGCATTGTACATGTCATTTAAAATATCTACATAGCTACCAATGAAATATTGCATTTCCTTATCTTCTGTTGCAGTGTTTACAGTTTTGACATATTTATGTATACTGTATACTTCCATGGTGATATGTGATTATTTGCATCTAGTATTTCTGTTTATTAGTGCTGTGACTTTTTGTTTATCTCATTTCCATTTATTTTTCTCAGTCATCATTTGACTTCATCCCTATTATTTCTTATAGTTTCATTATAGGATTATAGTCTCCTTTGTTTCATTGTCATTTATTTTATGATTTCTCAGTCTTCATGTTCAATTGGTTTCTTAAAACTTTTCAACCTATAAGTTAATCTAAAAAGATAAATTTTTTTAAATGGACATCTTCAAGCCTTTTGTTGTTTATGGAAGCCTATTTGCTTGGGTTTGAATCCTGCACTTCCCCAGAAGTTGTCAGGTAAGACAGTGGGGGTAGAATTGGAGCTGGATGTAGACATGTTGACTAAAACAGGAAGAGAAACATAAAATTTCTAATTATTTATTACATGTCACTTTTCATTGTTAACATTTTAAAATAAACTGCTGTGGTTTTCACATAATTGCCGGATGCTTATTCATGGGCTGGAGTAATCATGTAAAACCATGCCACAGACCTAGAGAGAATATAATTAAGTATTTCATATGTTCAGCTTTGAAAGCTCATTGTTAAGTGTTAGCCAAAAAAGAAATATTTGAAATTGAAAGTCTCTGCAGAGTAGGGTAATACTTCTTCCATCTTAGGGGACACTGTTCTTACGTATTTTTTCTTTTCCCATCCCTTTCCCACTCCTTTCCCCACATTTCCACTGGCTGAGGACCTTTTGTCCTCACTAGAGAAGGCCCTTCCATCCCTCTGTTCCTCTGGTGAGCACTTCTGTCATTCAAGCTGCGAGAACATAAGCAAAGCAAAGGGCTAGGGCCCACTGTCATGAGAAATGGCTAAATTATCTGGGCCTCTCTCTTCTTCTTTTAGATTTTCTCTTCTCATGCATTTGAGTGTTCTCATGTTTTTGTCATTCAGGTATGTGTAGCAAGCTAAAGGGTGCTGAGATCCAAGAGTTTGGGTTTAGGATTCAGGAAGGAACAGGACCACCTGACTAAAGCTTTTAGCCTGAAGAAAGTAAGAGTTCTGCCTTGGTGTTTGAGAGGCAGTTTCTTTGGTTTCCATATTGTGATGTTTCTTTCTCCCTCAGGATTTCATGGGGAAAAGTGGTGCCTGGCCTAAGGCAAAAAGAACAAGAATAACTGGGTTCTTTAGCCAAATTCTATCTTAATGGCACCAAAACTAAAAATGAATATGTAACAGTAATATACTGTGGTAAGTAACATATAGAGATACTGTTTGTGGTCATCTTCAGAAATTATCAGCTGCCACTACATCTCAGGCCTCCTAGGTACTAGGTAGTGGCAGCATAGAGTAACGCAGAACTGTGTCACTAAGTATTCAGGAAGAAAACTGTAGGTATAAAGTTAGCTTGAAAGTTTATGACATGGCACATTTAGCATCTGAATATCATACTCCTTTTATTTTTTTCTGGTTGATAATATTTATTAAAGTGTTTAAAAGCATAATTAGCCCTAATACTGTGCAATTTTAAATTTTCTTTTAAAAAGGTGCTTCCTGGGTGAGTTGGGGTTTAGTCAAAGGTGCTGAGTTTACTGGCAAAGCAATCCAGAAAGGTGCTTCTAAACTCCGAGAGCGGATTCAACCAGAAGAAAAACCTGTGGAAGTTAGTCCAGCTGTTACCAAGGGACTTTATATAGCGAAGCAAGCTACAGGAGGAGCAGCAAAAGTCAGTCAGTTCCTGGGTAAAGTAATTCTGGATAACTTTACTTCTTTAAAGTTATATTTAAAATAATGTCTTAATCCAGGGTTAATCTGCATGTTCATTTAGATGGTTTAATCTCAAGAATAAAGAATTAGGACAAAGCAGTTTCTCTTTGTTATTCATAGTGAGACCTGCGGACCAGCAACATCACATCAGCCTATCTGGAATCCTTAGAAATGCAGAATTTTAGGGACAGACACACTTACTGATTCAGAATCTGCATTTTCACAAGATCCCTAGGTGATTCTTATTTGCACCTTAAAGTTTGAGAAACTGGTTAAAGGGTTGTTATAATGTGTTGGAGAGGAGAATGTGTGTATCTTTGAAAAACAGTTCTGAATGTAAAGTCATGTATTGTTTAACGAGGGGAGTAAGTTCTAAGAAATGTGTCATTAGGTGATTTCATCATTGTGTGAACATCATAGCGTGTACTCACACAAACCTAAATGTTGTTGCCACTCCACACCTAGGCTATATGATATAGCCTGTTGCTCCTAAGCTACAAACCTATACACCATGTGACTGTACTGAATACTATAGGAAATTGTAACACAATGGTATTTGTGTATTTAAACACATCTAAACATAGAAAAGGTACAGTAGGAGTGCAGTATATAAAAGATAAAAAATGGCATAAAATCTGTAGAGAGCACTTACCAGAAGTGTCACTTGCAGGACTGGAAGTTGCTCTGAGCGAGTCAGTGAGTGAGTGGTGAGTGAATGTGAAGGCCTAGGACATAACTATACACTATTGTAGACTTTATAACACTGTACACTTGGGCCACACTAAATTTATTTTAAAAACAAAGTAATTGCACTATGATGTTATGGTGGCTGTGATGTTACTAGGCAGTGGGACTTAATCAGCTCCATTATAATTTTTTTTTTTTATTATACTTTAGGTTTTAGGGTACATGTGCACAATGTGCAGGTTTGTTACATATGTATCCATGTGCCATGTTGATTTCCTGCACCCATTAACTCGTCATTTAGCATTAGGTATATCTCCTAATGCTGTCCCTCCCCCCTCCCCCAACCCCACAACAGTCCCCGGAGTGTGATGTTCCCCTTCCTGTGTCCATGAGTTCTCATTGTTCAATTCCCACCTATGAGTGAGAACATACGGTGTTTGGTTTTTTGTCCTTGCGGTAGTTTACTGAGAATGATGTTTTCCAGTTTCATCCATGTCCCTACAAAGGACATGAACTCATCATTTTTTGAGTCTCGCTCTGTCGCCCAGGCTGGAGTGCAGTGGCGCAATTCGGCTCACTGCAAGCTCCGCCTCCCGGGTTCACGCCATTCTCCTGCCTCAGCCTCTCCGAGTAGCTGGGACTACAGGCGCCCGCCACCACACCTGGCTAATTTTTTTGTATTTGTAGTAGAGACGGGGTTTCACCGTGGTCTCGATCTCCTGACCTCGTGATCCGCCCGCCTCCGCCTCCCAAAGTGCTGGGATTACAAGCGTGAGCCACCGCGCCCGGCCCATGAACTCATCATTTTTTATGGCTGCATAGTATTCCATGGTGTATATGTGCCACATTTTCTTAATCCAGTCTATCGTTGTTGGACATTTGGGTTGGTTCCAACTCTTTGCTGTTGTGAATAGTGCTGCAATAAACATACGTGTGCATGTGTCTTTATAGCAGCATGATTTATAGTCCTTTGGGTATATACCCAGTAATGGGATGGCTGGGTCAAATGGTATTTCTAGTTCTAGATCCCTGAGGAATCGCCACATTGACTTCCACAATGGTTGAACTAGTTTACAGTCCCACCAACAGTGTAAAAGTGTTCCTATTTCTCCACATCCTCTCCAGCACCTGTTGTTTCCTGATTTTTTAATGATGGCCATTCTAACTGGTGTGAGATGGTATCTCACTGTGGTTTTGATTTGCATTTCTCTGATGGCCAGTGATGATGAGCATTTATTTCTTCATGTGTTTTTTGGCTGCATAAATGTCTTCTTTTGAGAAGTGTCTGTTCATGTCCTTTGCCCACTTTTTGATGGGGTTGTTTGTTTTTTTCTTGTAAATTTGTTTGAGTTCCTTGTAGATTCTGGATATTAGCCCTTTGTCAGATGAGAGTAGGTTGCAAAAATTTTCTCCCATTCTGTAGGTTGCCTGTTCACTCTGATGATAGTTTCTTTTGCTGTGCAGAAGCTCTTTAGTTTAATTAGATCCCATTTGTCAATTTTGGCTTTTGTTGCCATTGCTTTTGGTGTTTTAGACATGAAGTGCTTGCCCACGCCTATGTCCTGAATGGTATTGCCTAGGTTTTCTTGTAGGATTTTAATGGTTTTAGGTCTAACATGTAAGTCTTTAATCCATCTTGAATTAATTTTTGTATAAGGTGTAAGGAAGGGATCCAGTTTCAGCTTTCTACATATGGCTAGCCAGTTTTCCCAGCACCATTTATTAAATAGGGAATCCTTTCCCCATTTCTTGTTTTTGTCTGGTTTGTCAAAGATCAGATAGTTGTAGATATGCAGCATCATTTCTGAGGTCTCTGTTCTGTTCCATTGATCTATGTCTCTGTTTTGGTACCAGTACCATGCTGTTTTGGTTACTGTAGCCTTGTAGTATAGTTTGAAGTCAGGTAGCGTGATGCCTCCAGCTTTGTTCTTTTGGCTTAGGATTGACTTGGCGATGCGGGCTCTTTTTTGGTTCCATATGAACTTTAAAGTAGTTTTTTCCAATTCTGTGAAGAAAGTCATTGGTAGCTTGATGGAGATGGCATTGAATCTATAAATTACCTTGGGCAGTATGGCCATTTTCATGATATTGAGTTCTGGCCACAGCAATCAGGCGGGAGAAGGAAATAAAGGGTATTCAATTAGGAAAAGAGGAAGTCAAATTGTCCCTGTTTGCAGATGACATGATTGTATATCTAGAAAACTCCATTATCTCAGCCCAAAATCTCCTTAAGCTGATTAGCAACTTCAGCAAAGTCTCAGGATACAAAATCAATGTACAAAAATCACAAGCATTCTTGTACACCAATCACAGACAAACAGAGAGCCAAATCATGAGTGAACTCCCATTCACAATTGCTTCAAAGAGAATAAAATACCTAGGAATCCAACTTACAAGCTCCATTATAATCTTATGGGACCATGAAATGTCTGAAGTGACCAAAACATCATTATGCAGCGTGACTGGATGTGAATCCTTGAATCCTTCTAAGGGATATGACACATTCTTTCAAGGAGAGCAGTTTACTGCTTAGCAGTTGAGGGTCAAGAGGGAGGGATCTGTTGTTTGAGAAAAGCTGAGTTAGTGATTCAGGCGCCAGCCTTCCCAAGCAATATACTTCTAACTCCTTCCTCTTAGAGAATCACAGCACTGAAATTTGGTGTTTTGAGGTGGGTAGATAGGACCTTAATGGATTACCATTAAATTTAGTAAAATTATTTTTTTTGGTATTTAGTATTTTTTGAGATTTTGGATTGTTTACTTTTATAGAATTAAACACTTTACTGTTATTTCACCGAGATAACTGAGATATTTATCAGTAGAAAAATATGAATACACTAAGCTGGAATAAGCTAAAAGTACCAGCCAATCTTGCATTGCAACAGTAAGATAGAAAAGGTGGCTAGTTTTCTCAAGCAGAAGTGCAAGAACATGTATATCTGAGAGGCAAGGTTATAAACATCAGTAGGCTCTGCAAGCACAGCTTTAAAGCAAACAAAAGCCTTCGTTTAAAAAATAGCCAGTCTATGCTGCATGCCTGTAGTCCCAGCTACTCAGGAGGCAGAGGCAGGAGGATCACTTGAGCCCAGGAGTACAAGTCAAGGCCAGCATGGGCAACATAGTGAGACCTCCTCTCTAAGCTTCATATCCTTAAGTGGAAATTGTAACATTATGTAGTAAAACAATTTAGTTTCTCATTTAAGAATGTTGCAAGATGAGTGGTAAAAATCAAGGGAATAATATATTTTTCCTAAGTTTTCTTTTTTTTATGGTCATATTAGTTGATGGAGTTTGCACTGTAGCAAATTGCGTTGGAAAAGAACTAGCTCCACACGTCAAGAAGCATGGAAGCAAACTTGTTCCAGAATCTCTTAAAAAAGACAAAGATGGGAAATCTCCTCTGGATGGTGCCATGGTTGTAGCAGCAAGTAGTGTTCAAGGTAACAAAGGCCCCAGAATTTTAACTATGAAGGTCCGTTTGCTTTGGACTAGATTTACATAGTTTTAAATATTATTTTTACAGGATTTTCAACTGTCTGGCAAGGATTGGAATGTGCAGCTAAATGCATTGTTAACAATGTTTCAGCAGAAACTGTACAAACTGTCAGATACAAGTAAGTTGAATTTTATTTTAATGACTAAATCTCTGTTTTGTTGTTGTTGTTGTTTTTCTGAGAGGGAGTTTGTCTTGTTGCCCAGGCTGGAGTGCAATGGTGCGATCTCGGCTCACTGCAACCTCCACCTCCCAGGTTCAGGCATTTCTCCTGTCTCAGCCTCCTGAGTAGCTGGAATTACAGGCACACGCCACCATGCCTGGCTAATTTTTTTTTTTAGTAGAAATGGGGTTTCACCACATTAGCCAGGCTGGTCTTGAACTCCTGACCTCAGGTGATCTGCCTGCCTCAGCCTCCCAAAGTGCTGGGATTACAGGCATGAGTCACCACGCCTGGCCAACTAAATCTCTTGTAGCATTCGTAAAAATCCATGATGGTAAAGATATTTTTATTAAGTATCTGATAAAATAATTTTTTTCACTCACTGCTTTTCTTAAATAGGGAGAATAGTATTTCTAGTATAATAACAGAATTCTTGTCACTTTGCTTTATATTACTAATCGTTATAAACATTTGTTCATCGTTACTGTGAAGAATAAGTTTAATTTTTTTAAAAGCCTGGAATTTCTATATACCTTATTAACTGACTACATGTTTTTGATGGGTGATATCTGCCTGAAAAAACTTGAATTTTTTTTTTTCTTTTTTTCTTTTTTTTTTTTTTTTTGAGACGGAGTCTTTCTCTGTCCCCCAGGCTGGAGTGCAGTGGCGCGATCTTGGCTCACTGCAAGCTCTGCCTCCCGGGTTCACGCCATTCTCCTGCCTCAGCCTCCCGAGTAGCTGGGACTTCAGGCGCCCGCCAACACGCCTGGCTAATTTTTTGAATTTTTAGTAGAGACGGGGTTTCACCGTGTTAGCCAGGATGGTCTCGATCTCCTGACCTCGTGATCCGCCTGCCTCGGCCTCCCAAAGTGCTGGGATTACAGGCTTGAGCCACCATGCCCGGCCAAAAACTTGAATTATAATTAAACTCTTATACCCCATGTTAATATTAGCCCACTCCGTACACAGACTGTTAAAAATTATGTCACATCTTACTTGACTCTGATTACCACTGTACATTTGTATTGGAATGGGTAGATGGTATATCTTCAATTTCATATATTAAGAAATGGACAAACAGGAATGATTTGCACAAACTCACCTGATTAGTGTTATGATTGCTTTCTCATTTGGCCTTAAGGTCTGTCTCTGGAGAGTGGCTATAGATTCTAGTCCTGCTGTGTCTTGGCTCAAGAGGAAAAAAGCTCATGGATGTTTTCAGTGTGCCTTTCACAGGATACTTCTTTATCCTGGCACACCCATGACCAGGTGTCCCTCTCTCAGGGAACTTGTTTATGGCAGATGCCGTTGTGGCTCTTTTCTGACCTGTGTCCAGTTTATTCCTACTAAGATAGCTACTCTGTAGGAGACCCTGACTAGGAGGAGAGCGAGGTTTGGGTGTGTTGGTCAGGTGACACACAGAGAAGGCAGCACAACCAAACACATGAAATAACAGAAACTTTTTATTATTCACAGACCCTTGATAGAAGAGGGGTACCCACGAGGGCCAACAGGAAGTCTGGAGATAGCAGAGTGCTCAACCAGTGGGTGGGGCGAGGGTGGGCGAACAGGGAGCAGGAGCAAGGGAGAGGCGACTTGTTTGACTGCCTTCACGAAAGTCCATGGGTGTTCTTCCTTTGGCTTTCCAGTGGGGCCTGTGGATTGACTAAAGAAAACAAGTGTGAACAGGGGAACATTTACATGACTCTAGTTTTACATGACTCTAGTGTTGACCATTGGATTTTTTCGTGGTCAGCAGCTGTGGGGGTGTGCTGGGTTTTGAGTCGGTGAGATGAGAAACAAGTATACTGTATTGCAGACAACCACATGGGGAGGGGGAAGTTTTAACTAGGCCAAAGGTGGTGGGATACAACTAGGTTTCAAGCAACTTATGTCAGGCCAGAAATAAATGCCGAAGCAGCAACTATATAACAAATTATGACAAGTGGTATTGAAGGTGAGAGTAAAGCAGGGTCTTCTGCTTTTAGCTCTTTATTCTTTCTACCTGACTCTACTTTATACAATACTAGAAGAATCAAGGTCTAAAAAATAAATCTAGTAGGAAGGACCTGAGTTGCTTTCTTAGCCTTGAATTAGTTTGGATCTTACTGTTTATTTAGAAAGAAAAAAGAAGAGCAATAGTATTCACAACTCTTGGTTATCTATGTTAATTATCCACTTATTGACAGCATTTAGTTGAGTTCATACTTTTGTATCAGGCACTGTGATCATTGCTTTTCCTACATATTAATTAATTTTCAATACTGTTATCTCTATTTTGCAGATGAGGAAATGTAAAGTTAAATACCTTGTTAAAGATTACTCTCCTAGTGAGTAGTAGAGCTGGAATATAAACCAAGTGTTTCTGTCATCAGAACCTGTGCTCTATAGTGCTAATTTAATTTCCATCCTTAATTGGTTTGATCTCCTCTGTCTGGGGCATGTATACATTTGTTTGTTTGCCTTAAGATAGGAAATAGGAATTGCTTTATTTTTACTTTTTTTATAATTTCAACTATTATAGATTAAAGGGTACATGTGCAGGCTTGTTACATAGATTTGTTGTGTGATGCTGAGGTTTGGGGTACAAATGATCCCATCACCCAGGTAGTAAGCATAGTACCCAAAAGATGGCCTTTTAGCTCACACTCCCCTCCTCCCTCCCCCGCCTAGTAGTCCCCAGTGTCTATTGTTGTCATCTTTATGTCCATGAGTATCCAGTGTTTATTTCCCATTTATAAGTGAGAACATGTGGTTTTCTGTTCCTGCATTAATTCGCTTAGAATAATGGCCTCCAGCTGCATCCATGTTGCTGCAAAGGATATGATTTCATTCTTTTTTTAGGGCTGTGTAGTATTCCATGGTGTATATGTAGCATGTTTCCTTTGTGCAGTCCACCACTGATGGGCACCTAGGTTGATTCCGTGTCTTTGCTGTTGTGAATAGTGCAGTGAACATGTGAGTGCATGTGTCTTTTTGATAGAACAATTTATTTTCTTTTGGGTATCAAATGGTAATTCCATTTTAAGTTTTTTGAGAAATCTCCCAAAAGTGGCTGAACTAGTTTACATTCTGGGGCGTACATACCTTTGAATCAAATCAAAGCAATATGGCATATCATTTTGGAGTGTCAGTTTTTTTGTTTTGTTTTTTTTTTTTTGAGACAGAGTCTCGCTCTGTCGCCCAGGCTGGAGTGCAGTGGTGCGATCTTGGCTCACTGCAAGCTCTGCCTCCCGGGTTCACGCCATTCTCCTGCCTCAGCCTCCCTGGTAGCTGGGACTACAGGCATCCGCCACCATGCCTGGCTAATTTTTTGTATTTTTAGTAGAGACGGGGTTTCACTGTGTTAGCCAGGATGGTCTTGATCTCCTGATTTCGTGATCCACCCACCTCGGCCTCCCAAAGTGCTGGGATTACAGGCATGAGCCACCGCACCTGGCCAGAGTGTCAGTTTTACCAAAAGAGTCGAGAGATAAAACATACAATAGATCTCAAATTCTTCTGATAGAAATATAAAACTCAAGTCTTCCAACTCACTTCTTGTCACCTGTGGCACTGAACTCTAATATTCATTCATTGTTTTATGACCCTGAGGTTACTTTGTATCAGTCATAATTAGAAAAATAGTTCTTTATTTGTAGCAAGAACAGGAGAAATTCAGAAATGCCTTTTAGGCCAAAAGTGAATTATTTTTAGATTATCATATTAGAAAATAGGAAGTGCTTTGTTGGGTTTGTTTCATGGCCTACTCTAATGAAAAAAAAATTACTTACCTAACTACAATTAGCTTATTAAAAGTTTGGGATTCACATAACTAGGAAATACTGGATTTTAATGTAGATTTTGCACTTCTAGTCCTTAATAAGAACTTAATATGATAAATAGCATATTTTTAACAGTGATTCTCAGCTCATTTATTTCTATTATGGTATTATTGCTATTGTTTTTATCCTTTCTTCCGAAGATTCATGGAATTTAAATAAAAAGCAGGTAAGTGAGAATTTAGTTACATAGCTTTGTATTTCTAACTATGAGGATGATTCAGTTTTAGCAGTAATTTAGTTTCTGCTATTAGAAATTTAGAAAGATGGGAGGGGCAGTAGGGAGTAAAAGATTTTATGTAAGTAATACTGTTTCTCATCTTTGGAGCTAATCTGGCCCAAAGTAGAAAATGTCTTTTAAGAGAAGAAACTAAAAAAGTATTAAACCAGTAATAACTTAGTGATAGAACTGAAGAAATGGAAAAGCTTGTTGTACCTTTGTTTAATTTTGTTCTTATTTGTTTACATACACTTAGGTTTATTTACACTCTTCTGTATTTAAATTTGCTATCAAAAAGTATTTGATAGAATGACTATTTGTGGAGTACTTGAATCGAACTGATCGTAGTATAATAAGGGAAATTTGTGTTCTTAATTGCCTGTGATAAGCGATTGCTCTTCAAAGTAGTTATTTTAAATGTCCCTTAATTTTATGCTTGGGAGAAAACCAAATGTATTATATAAACTTCCTTATCTGATTTCAGGTGGATAAGCCAGTACAGAGGATTAAATAACTATACTCTTAAAATTTTTAGGTAAATGAATAAAAACTATTCATTAAGATTCAGTTTATTTTTGTCAGTTACATTAATACTTTTGTCTTATATTTGGGGATGTGAAGACATACAGGAATAATGAAAAACAATAAGTAAACCTGCTACACTTAATTGCGGTATAGTACCTATTCAATAATTCATCACTCTTCTACATATGAAGCTTAAGTTTCACCTTTAAGCTTCTTTTATTCCACTTTAAAGTGTTTAAAAAATAATAGTATAGCTTTGATAGTTAGATATATTTTTGTTTTCCCCAGCAATATTTTCTTTGAATACATATTTGTGGAACATAAGCTTAATAATAGACTTTTTTTCCTGTAGAAAATTTACTGTTTTATGGTTTTTGTTACTATGCTATAATTAAGTGTAGCTGGTTTATTGGTTTGTTTAGTGAAATTTAATTAAAATTCCCCCTAAATTTGCACTGGATGAAGGGGTAACTTCAATGACAGGTGTCATATTACCCAAAACCAATTTTGTATAACTGAACACACTGGAGAAATTTCAGAAAAATCTGGTTCAATTGTAATTTTGAATCTTCATTGACTTATTTAGGCCTGCTTCATATTCATTTTTTATTATTTTTCAATTGGTAGTGTTAGTATATAAAATCCAACTTAATGAGCTCTAATTAAAGTAAATTTGTTTAAAAATAAGAGATCAAAAATAAATTTAACTTCCTGCCAGACATAAGCTTTCTAGGAGTTTATAGCAGTATAGTTTGAAGAAAAGGACTAAACAGTTATTTATGAAGAGAAGAATAGATGCCTATTAGGAAAACTAGTTCTAAGGCATATTGGAAAGCAGGAGTGACAGTTGAGGATATATTAAAAAATAAATACAACTGATGAAAAGCCGTTTTATAGGATATTTTAAAAATACATGTTTAGTATTTTAGAATTTTAAAACTGCTTTCACACATATACGTCGTTTTTTTGAGATAAAGAAGGGAAAGTTGATGATATGCAAAGAGGTAGAAACTTGATCAAGGTCATATGGCTAATTACTGGCATAGTTGGCATTAGAATCTAGTTTTCTGAATATTCTGGTTTTTCTTTTTTTCCCAAATTAATAGGAATTGCTACTGACATTGGAGATAGCATAGAAAAACAGACAAAATTAACAAAGTGCCAAAACAAATTCATTTTTAGTACATTATTAAAGACAGTGTAGTTTTTAGAATTGTGTTACATACAGAAATATGAGTGCAGTTAGAGCTGTCAAACTGTATCAGTGGAATAGGGAACATTCCAAATTCTCAGAAGTGGAAGTTTGTGAATATGGAGGATTTCCTATACTTGAAAACATGACTGTGAGTTATGCTGTGAGTTATGTTGAGTTATGGTGTCACTTCATTGTAGCTCACATGGTCCTGGAAAAATAAGCCCTCGGGGAAACCAGCTCCACCAAGAGTTACGGTCACTGTTTTTCAGTGCTGAAACTGCTGATACCTCTTTCTTTTTGTATAGACACAGCCATTACCACCTGACAGTAGTATTTGTGACTGGGGCTTGGTTGACGATGAGAAGGCACCATCAGCAATGGTACATCTCCTGCATCATCAGCAAATCCTGTGGAATGCTGAGGGGTTGCATAACAGGGACTGACCAAAGCAGTTGTAGGAAGCTTTTCTGTCTGTTGATGGGTGAAAAGACCCCCAATTAAGAGTAGTACAGACTTGGAAGGTTTGACAGACTAGGCTCTGCTGTGTGCTAGCTCTAATATAATTATTAACATTAGGCAAAGGACAGAATAGAATTATCATTTAGGGGCACTGTAAGATTATTTCACACTGGGGTTAAAAAAGCCAAGCACAAACAAGCTGGTGGGATCACAAACCACTGTTCTAGGCCAGGCTGTTTAGTAATAGAGGACTTGTTAATTCAAAAGGCAGATCTAGTGTTATATAAGATGTCCAGATATAGGTCATAAAGCATCTAGGAAACTTCACTGTGTCCTGGAGAAAATGTAAACTTTTGCCTTTTTGTTTTGTTTGTTGTTTAAACAGTCCTCTATTTGGGGAAATCTGTGGACAAGAAAAGCTTTAAAAGCCTGTTACCAAAATGGGGTAAAGAGTAAAACAAAACAGTATAGAAATGTGTTTTGGTATGCTTGTATAGGACCTCAAATTGTATTTTATCATAGAAATAGTATTAAATGCAGATATTATTATTATCAATAATAACCTGTTTTGTATATGCTTTGTAATTTCCCAAGCACTTGCTGTGCATTTGATGCTCAAAAAACTCTGAGGCAGATAGGGCAGGAGTTACTGATTTCATTCATTCAGTGAATATTCATTGACTATCAGGCACTATTCTCAATGTTTAGGATATGTTAAAGGACAAAGCTAAGATTCTCCTCTCCAATAGGGTTTGTATTCTAATGAGACAAGCAAGATATGAACAGTGATAATGAATAAGTTCTATAGTATGTAGAAAGTGGTAAGTTATGGGAGGAAAAAAAGCAGTTTAAAGGGGAATCGATTGTCAAGAGGTGGAGGTGGGCATGTGGAAAAAGGCAATTTAAACAGGTTAGATAATGAGAAGATTATAGTTGAGCCAACTTGAAGAAGGTGAGGCAGAGAGCTATGGGAAGTTCAAGCAGAGAGCAGCTAATACAAAGGTCCTAAGGCCTTTGAGTGCTTGGTAGGCTCAAGGAACAGCAAGGAGGCCAGTGAGTGTGCAGTAGGGTGGGATGCAGGGGAGAATGCCTTAGAATCTCTGTTTAAAGATTAACTCAAATTCCCATAATGAAAAGATGTAGCCAAAGTCTGGTTAAGATAGAACTTGAGACCACTTACGTGACTCTAGATTAGTTGCTTCTGTGAATATTTTCCCTCATATTTCTAGAAAGGGAGGATTAAAAAAAAATGACTGATTAATGACCTATATTATAATTTACACTTTATTTTTACTTGACAGTCTTTATTACATCATTCTCAGCTAGTCTGGGTTTATCTTCACACACTGTTTTTACTAAAGGAGAAAGTACTGCTTTGTCACAGAGTGTGGTTTCATTCTCTACGGTGTTTTAAGTTACTAATTAAATTGAAACCTAAGCTTTAATTTTGCTTTCAGGGGTAACACAGTAATCATTTGACTTATTTAATACTAATTCAGAAGACCTTGTTTTATATTTATCGTTTCATTGTATGTCCTCTAATCTTTCTTTTAAAGATACGGATATAATGCAGGAGAAGCTACCCACCATGCGGTGGATTCTGCGGTCAATGTTGGCGTAACTGCCTACAATATTAACAACATTGGTATCAAAGCAATGGTAAAGAAAACTGCAACACAAACAGGACACACTCTCCTTGAGGACTATCAGATAGTTGATAATTCTCAGAGGGAAAATCAAGAAGGAGCAGCAAATGTCAATGTGAGAGGGGAGAAGGATGAGCAGACGAAAGAAGTAAAGGAGGCAAAGAAGAAAGATAAGTGATGAAGTGCTGGGAATCGCCTATACCAAAGCCTTATGAAATGGATGAAATTTTGTTAAATAGGCAAATGTGGAGTTCCTCACAGATTAACCAGTATTTTTTAAATGTATTCATTCCTACAAATTAACTTTCATAAATTGTATGGCATGTCTTCTATTTAAAAGGAAAAAAATAAGTATTCTTGCATCTGGCCTTAGAAATGTGAAGTTATATTCTCAAGTTTATTTTTTTCCAAGTGTAGCTAAAATATTTTTGCAGGTAAAATAAAGCTAGTAATATATGTGTTGTTCAAACCTTATTAAACCTAATATTGAACTATTTTTATATCTGCTGTCTTTCAGAAAGCAAATTAGGAAACTATATATTTGCTTAAAAATTGACATTTAGTAACCTTAATTCTTTTCACAGAAGGAATGACTTAAAGTATTGTCTCTTTTTGCACTAATTGTGGATTTTTTTAGATGCTTCTCAAAATTTTCAGTGTGTAAGCTAAACAAAAACTAATCCTAAACTAAGAATTCTCAAAAAGACTTGTTCAAAACAGGGAAAGACTGATGAAAAGTAAAATGGACTACTTTTGTAACTTACCTGTTTGTTAGAAAATGGAATGGTCTCTTTGATTTAAAATGAATAAAAATAGATTATTACGTCTTTTGTATTGAGACTGTATTGTTATGAGCCTAGGAAATTTGGAAACATGATTGTATTGTATTAAAATTCGAAGTGATTATTATCAGCTTAATTGGATTAAAAAAGTACTTCAAGAAATTATTTTATTATATCTGCTTCTGTTTTTCCAAAAGGTTAAAACTTGTAAAAAAATAAAAATAAACAGGATTGAGTTTACTAATGGCAAACATTTTTATTCTGGGATTCAGTCATTGGAATTTATATTAAAAGACAAGTGGTTAAAAAGGAAAGGTTCTATTCATAATCAGGGTAAAGAATATGAAAACCTTAGGCGTAATCCATGGTGGATAGGCATTATGGTTTCCACTTTGGCAGAAGGCAGACTATTCACAGCCCTATTTACTTACATAGGCTAAAAAACTATGTAACTAAATACCTAATGGTATTTTATTTTTGTTTACTGAATTTAAGAGATTGGTATTAGTTTTCATAGCTGTAGTCCATTCTAATAATTTCTGATCTTCTAGTGGCTACTTAATTAGACATTATTTGAAGCTGTCTGAAGAATGTACTTTATGAATTAAAAAACTCTGAATTGCCTGACCTCATTATCACATGGGCTTATATTTTGGGAACACATAGAACTGATGGAGGCTTTTCCTAAGGCCAAGGATAATGTACTAGTTGTTAAAATGGAAATAAAACTGAAGTGGTAAATAGCTTACAGACAGTCTATGCTTTGTTTAAGAAATGGAATGGCACTTCATATATTCTCATTTGTGGGAGCTAAAAATGACAATAATCGAACTTAAGGAGATAGAGAGTAGAATGATGGTTACCAGAGGCTGGGAGGCATTGAAGGGATGGGGAGGGAAGTGAGGTTGATTAATGGGTATGAAAATATAGTTAGTTAGAACAAATTAGTTGTAGTATTTGATAGCCCAACAGGGTGACTACAGTCAACAATAACTTTTTATACATTTAAAAATAAAAGAGTGTAATTGGGATGTGTGTAACACAAATGAATGCTTGAAGCAGTAGATACACCCTGATGTAATTATTATAAATCATATACCTGTATCAAAATACCTCATGTATCCCATAAATATGTACACCTACCATGTACCCATAAAAATTAAAAAAAATTTTTTTAAAGAAATGGAATGGCAAATAATGGAATGTAAACTTTAAAAAGTTAGCTTTGACCAGAGGTCAGCAAATACCCTCCATGGGCTAAATCCAGATGGCCACCTATTTTCATAAATACAGTTTTATTGGAGCATAGCCATACCCATTTGTTTACATATTGGCTATGGCTGCTGTCTAGTTCAACATGAGAGTTGAGTAGTTGCATCAGAGACTATATGGTCCACAAGCCTAACTTACTCACTCTCTGGCCCTTTGCAGAAAAAGTGTGCTGCCTTAGACTATAGAAAATGGACTTTTCCCACCATTCACTGAATCATTAGGAGATAGGCATCTTCTAAAGATTTTTTTATATTGTGTAATAATTGATACATAGATAAAATTGTATATTACATGTAAGGTATGATGAATAGCAACACTTAAAAACTCATCACACCTAACTAAAGACATGGAAAAAATATGCCAATTACATATATGTATGTTCTTTTCTTACCTCTTTCCCCACGTCATTTTTTATTGTTCCTTGCCCTTTTTTAATCACACATGTATATTCTCCAAACATATTGTTTCATTTTTTGAAGCTTTCTACATGTAGTGTCTGAATGTGAAGTCTTACTCAACTTGCTTTTTTGAGTTTATGTTTAAAATTCATTCTTGTGCTTTTATGCATGGATGGTTTACTTGCTCTATAGTATTCTGTGTGAATATACCACAACTTAAGTGTTCATTTTCCTATCAGTTGACATTTGTTTTTAGTTTTTGTTAGTAGAAAGAGTACACTGAAAACATCCTTGACTGTCCCCTGGTACACATATGCAAGAGACTTTATACATAAGAGTGGAGTTGTTGGCCTGTCAAGGTTTGCAAAATAATGCCAGATATTTTCCAAAATGATGATATTCTCTTGAGTAGTACTTCCCTTTGCAATGTTTTTATTGTTAATGTAGCATATATAAAAAAGTATCTCATAATTTTGTGTTTCCTGACCTCCTTTCTTGACCTTAGATCAGTTCATTTGCCATTCATTTCCCTCTACTGTAAAATTTGCCTGTTGTCACTGCTGACAATTTTACTTTTCATGTTTAGGTGTTTACTGAGAATTGTGTATATGTGTGCAAGATGTAAGGTATCTAATTCCTCCCCTCCTCCCCCACCCCATAGATAATAAGTTATTTAACCCCCATTTATTGAATAGTTCTTTTCTTCAGTAATTTCCCACAGGTCTTTATATATCAAGTATGAGTGTTTCTGGGCTCAGAGACGTTTGTTCCATCTGTCATTTCTTTTGTTCCTGTGCCAGTCCCACACTGTCATCATTGTAAATTAGTAAGTCCTACTGATTGTTAGGACAAGAGGCTCAATTCCCTCGACCAAATTCTTTAAGAGTATTTTGGCTGATTAAACAAGTTCCATAAGGAGTTTAAAATCTTCCCACAAAGAAACATCAGCCCCAGATGGACTTACAGGTGAGTTCTAACATTCCTTAAGAAAACAATGTTACATTGGGTGCAGAGGTGCACACCTGTAATCCCAACACTTCGGGAGGCTGAGGTTGGGTGGATCTCTCGAGTCCAGGAGTTTGAGACTAGCCTGGGCAACATAACGAGACTAAAGATATTGTTGGACATTGCGAATTTTACCTTATTGGGTACTGGATGTTTTGTGTTCCTATAAATATTCTCGAGCTTTGTCTTGGGAGGGGATTAAGTTACTTAGAACCAGTTGGATACTTTTGGATCTTTCTTTTAAACTTGTTAGGGCTAGTGTTTTTTCCACTCCTAAATCAAAATCCTCTGTGTACCTGATGCCCTGTGAATTCAGAGGTTCTCCATTCTGGTGGATGGTAGCAGGTATTATCCTACCTCTGTAAACTGTAAGGATTTCCCTTCTAATCTTTGTGACGGTTCCTTCCCCAGCCTGAGTACTTGTCCCACCATGTATGTGCATTCATCAGTACTCTGCTGCAGAGTGTACCCTGTGGCAGGCCAGGTCTCAATACAGGCCTCCATAACAACTGTTTCAGTACTGACTGAGTGGCTAAGTTAAATATTAAAAGCTAAAAAAACCAAGGCCCTTATACAAAGGCTGGAATGTAACAAAAGCCCACCAAGAACTAGGCCTTAAAGCATGACAAAAAAAAGAAGGAATTCTTGGCTGGACCCATTTAGGATTAAACAAGTTTATTGGGGGTCTGAAGGAATCCCCAAACCTCCCTGATTTAGCAGGAGAAAAGGGTAATCACCCTAGCACCTGGATCCATTTAGATTAAGTAAATTTACTGAAGCTCCAGAGGAAGGTCTTCAGGACTCAAGACCTTAGTTGCAGATTTTAAGAAGTTAACCACATGTCTATAGATGAATGCGCACTTAGACATACAGTTTAGAAGATATTATAAGGTCTGGAAAACTTTGTAATTTTGAGTTGGTCTGGTGATAATTTCTGGGCCGCCTCCCTGTAACTAGTTCCAGAAATAAAAACTCTCTTCCTCCCCAGTTCATCTATATGTTGTTACTGGGTCACAAGAAATATCAGCCTAACCCTCAGTTTGGTCTGGGAACACCCTGCGCAGCTCTCCAATATCTGCCCTGCAAAGTCTAGCTGCCTTGTTCTCCCTAGACTCTTAGAGAAACTCCGTTTCCTCAACTTAGGGCAACCACCAGCCTCTGCCTGTTTTCTGCCTTTCTGCTTTGTACCCTGGCAGGCCCAGGCCAATTTGGGAGCTTGCCTCATTTGTGTCTCATCTCTTGGTGATCATTGTCCCTTATTGCCTGATGTTCAATGCCTTGAAAACCATTGTTTCTTTTTTTGTTCCTCTTAGTTTTTTAGTTGTTTCAGGCAGGAGGGTAAATTCAGTTCCTTTATCTCTGCCAGAAACACAAATCTGTGGTTTCTGTAGTTGTTGACAAACCTGTTTTCTGCTTGCCTTTGCTCTTAATTTCCCACAGTGAGATCCTGCTAACAGATCTTTTTAAGAAATCCTTTTTAAGAAAGCCGGGTGCAGTGGCTCATGCCTGTAATCCCAGCACTTTGGGAGGCAGAGGTGGGTGGATCACAAGGTCAGGAGTTCAAGACCAGCATGAGCAATATGGTGAAAACCCGTTCTACTAAAAATACACAAAAAAATTTAGCGGGGCATGGTGGTGCATGCCTGTAGTCCCAGCTACTTTGGGAGGCTGAGGCAGGAGAATCGCTTTAACACAGGAGGCAGAGTTTGCAGTAAGCTGAGATTGTGCCACTGCACTCCAGCCTGGGAGACAGATGAGACTCCGTCTCAAAAAAGAAATCCTCTGTACGTTTGGATTTGTCAACAGATAATCTAGTCCTTTTCACTTCATTCTATTGTGTTTACTTGGTTGTGAGTTGCCCTTTCAGACTTAACAGCTAGACAAAATTTTGATAAGCATACCTCCTATAAGGGTAATTCACAGAAACAGAACCAATAGGGAGTGTGCGTATAAAAGATTTATTATAAGGAATTTGCCCATACAATTATGAAGGCTGAGAAGTCTCAGGGTCTGCAGTTGACAAGCTGGAGATGCAGGCAAACATGTGTAGTCCCAGTCTGAGCCCAAGGCTGGAAAAGTATTCCAGCTCAAGCTGTTTGGCTGTAGGAGCTCCCTCTTACTCCTGGGAGGTCAGCCTTTTTGTTCTATTCCGTCTTCAGTCGATTGGCTGAGGCCCACCCACATTGGGGAAGACAATGTACTATACTCAGTCTACCAATTGAAATGTTAATCTCATCCAGAAACTCAGTTGGAAAACTATTTATGTATTCACAACACTTCTGACACCAAATTGTGTTTTCCACACCAATCAATTATCCCATTCTCACTAAAACCTTGGTCTCCACAACCCCTTTATTTTCTAAAGACAGTCCTAAGTCAGTAACTTTTCAACCAATTGCCAATCAGAAAATCTTTGAATCTAGCTGTGTCCTGGAAGCCACCCCCTGTCCATCCCTTCCAATTGCCCTGCCTTTCCCGATGGAACCAGTGTATATCTTAACATGTATTTGATTGATGTCCCATGTCTCCCTAAAATGTATAGAACTAAGCTGTACCCTGACCACCTTGGGCACGTGTTCTCAGAATCTCCTGAGGGCTGTCACCAGCCATTGGTCACTCATTTGGCTCAGAATAAATCTCTTCAAATATTTTACAGAGTTTGTCTCTTTTTGTCAAGGAAACACAGATGTATCAAGGGGTAGGATGCAAACTTTGTGATTAAAAATATAATGAAATTTCAAGTTGCAGTAAACAGCTCTGAGGTATGTTCATGAACAGCACACAGATGCAAAACAATAATCTGGAGGGTTAGCAGTCTTCCCGAGTTCAGGAGGTACCTTTTTAAGACCAGTTCCTCCCGCTCCGACACTGCCAAATCAGCGATTCTGGTGCTTGTTCAACTGAGGCAAAGAACGACGCAGCTACTCTTGGATCCAGCATTTCCCTAACAAGGGCTAAGAGTGAAGCCGACTTTGCCGCCCGGGACAATGTTTAGGAAAGCAACCAAAGCCAGCAGGAGGGAAGAAAAAGGAGAGGGATATTCTTGGCCCCCTGACACTCCGATGTGTAGCCGGAGCGCGTCTAACCCCAGCGTCTTGAGCAAGGAGTGTCCCTCGAGCTGTTCTCCAGGGTCGCTCCTCCGGACAGAGTAGGTTTCTTCTCCAGTCTCCCCGGCTGCCCTCGCCCCACCCCCTGCCGCCTGCGGGCATCGCTTTATGACGTCACCACGTGCCTCTGTGGGCAGGCGCGGGAGGTGCGACCGAGGGGGCGGTTGGGGTTCAGCGCCTCGTGCTGTACTCGCTTCTGGGTGGCCCTTAATGTCTCTGAGGTGCTGAGGGGAAAGACGCGGGAGGTCTCTAGCCTGACACTATGGAGGAAGAGAGAAGCTACAACTTCGACGGTGTGAGCACCAACCGCCTGAAACAGCAGTTGCTGGAAGAAATCCGCAAGAAGTGAGTCGGGGGGCGGCGCGGTGTGGGGTCCCGTCCACGCCCCCCGAGCCTTCACCTGCGGAGTCTCAGGGCCGAAGCCGCTGAGGATGCTGTGAGACCGGCGCCATGTTTAACCGCTGGGCACTGCGGTCTGGGTTCCAAAAGGGTTCCATGCGAAAGATTCACGTGCCTCTTTGACTAAGCCTTTGGTATTGTAAGGAGGCAGCTTTCGGGGTAGGATGTGCTGCCCTTAAGGATCCAATCATATGGCGTGTATTTTGCCCATATACTGTAATGCCAAAAGTTGTGTTTGGTTTTGATGTCTCCATAAATCCAGGTTTTCTGCTTAAAATTCCAAAGATTTTATTTAGTTATACGGGTTTTTTTTTTTTCTTTCATCCCTTTAAGGGGAACTTCATAAAATGACATTTAGTAAAACTGTTACTCCTCCTTTATGTTTTTTAAAAACAGTATTCGTACTTCGTGTTAAATTTTTGAAACATTTAAAGTATTTTTTGGACATACTCCCAACTCCATCCACAAGTCCCGTGAGAATTGGACTCTCCTTTGTGCCTAGATAGGGTTCTGGGTTTTCCTCTATTGTAGCTCCAGTCACAGTATTTTAATTGCCTATTTCTTGTTTTGCTACCAAGCTACACGCGTTCTGAGGACAGGTTCTGTGTATTCTGAGGAAGTGGAGAATAAGAGCAAGTACTTGAGGACAGTCCTGCATAAATGCAAACCCCATCTCTTGTCACTCAGTAATTATGCAATCTTAGACAAGTTAATTAACCTCTTTAATCCTCAGTTTTCTCAGCTCTAAGACTGGCATACAAATAGTCCATCTCATACCTCCTGCAGTTGTTCCCAGGTTGGAATGAAATGCACTATAAATAACTTAGCATTGGCTTGTAATACGCATCCAGTGGAACTTTGCTGCCGCTATTGCTACTTTTCTGTTCACTGTTCACTGAATTCTTCCGTATTTAATACAATGCCTTGAACATAATAGGCACTCAAAAATATTTATTGAATAAATGGCCCTGTCATATGATAATGTTCTATTTACTGATGTTCTAAATAGCTAACCTTTTAAATTAGTGTTTGTTTTTTCTCTTTGTTTCAGTTTGTCAGCTGTTATGTATTGCCCTAGGTATGCCTTTCTGTAATAATGTGCAGTGCCTAATTTGCTTGGTTCTGAAAAACCAGATAACTAACTTCTTTAGGATGATATTTAAGTTAAAAATAAAGGATTTCCAAGGGCCAGGCATGGTGGCTCACGCCTGTAATCCCAGCACTTTGGGAGGCTGAGGCTGGGCGGATCACAAGGTTAGGAGTTCGAGACCAGCCTAGCCAATATGGTGAAACCCCGTCTCTACTAAAAATACAAAAAAATTAGCAGGGCTTGGTGGCACATGCCTGTAATCCCAGCTACTCAGGAGGCTGAGGCAGGAGAATTGCTTGAACCCGGGAGGCGGAGGTTGCAGTGAGCCGAGATTGCACCACTGCACTCCAACCTGGGCGACAGAGCGAGATTCTGTCTCAAAAAAATAAAGATTTCCAATTGTTGCCTGGGGGTCTTTGAGCTTTAGTGCATATTTGAGTCCTAGAACTAATTGGAAGCCTTCCTTTGCCTGAGTCTTATTTGTTAACCAGTCCTTCAGTAAATGAAGTGTCATAGTAAATTGTTCCTGAAGTAGTAGTGGGTTACTATGTATTATTTTTCTTATGTTATTTTTAATTGAATTATAATCAACAAAAATATTTTAAATAACAGGGATGCAGTGCAACTCTCAATATTTGAACTAAGACACAAGATTACGGAACTGGAAGCCAAACTCAATACTGACAATGAAGGTATATAAGTAAATACTTATATTTGTGACTCCTGTATAATTCTTGTTCATTTTACCAGGATATCTATGGTGCATTAAATTCCATATATTGAATAATAGTGCCAACGTTTCAGTATTGTTTTTTGGCCACATTAATAGTAGTTTATAATAGAGGCTTTAAAACTGATACTTCAGAATATCAAACCTATTACTATTTAATTATTTTTCTACCTTTCACGTTCAAAATGTTCATTAATTAGCAAAACCTTTGTTACATGACATCAATATATTATTTCTTTATTAAATAAATACCACCAGTTTTCTGTTCACCTCAAGTTACACTCTTTATATCTTAACTTCTAGATTTGGGATATGTTTAAAATCCGTATCTGGGTTTTCGCTATTGTTGTTGGAAGAATGTGTGTTTGGTGTGGAGGATGTTGTGTACATACACACTCATATATCCTTAAAATTTGTAATGTATGCAAGATATGACCCTGCCATATGTCAACACTTTAAATGGAAGACCTTTGTTTTCCCTGTTCTAAAGAGGTTCATTGACTATTGGGAGAAAGTATCAAACCACAATATGGATATGAGAAGTCGTATAAGTTCTACGTAAGGATAAATGAAAACTTAGGGAAGGGAAACCTAACAGAATTCAGGTGAGTTAATAAAGACAGGCTTGGCCGGGCGCGGTGGCTCAAGCCTGTAATCCCAGCACTTTGGGAGGCCGAGGCGGGCGGATCACGAGGTCAGGAGATCGAGACCATCCTGGCTAACACGGTGAAACCCCGTCTCTACTAAAAATACAAAAAATTAGCCGGGCGTGTTGGCAGGCACCTGTAGTCCCAGCTACTCAGGAGGCTGAGGCAGGAGAATGGCGTGAACCCGGGAGGCAGAGCTTGCAGTGAGCCGAGATTGCGCCACTGCACTCCAGCCTGGGGGACAGAGCAAGACTCCGTCTCAAAAAAAAAAAAATAAAAAAAAATAAAGACAGGCTTTCCAGAACAGGCATTGCTTGAACTGAATGCTAAAGAACAGGAGGAGTTTATTAGGGTTATCAGGGTGGGTATTTATAAGGGAGGAGACCACCTCTCATATTGTCTTATGCCCAATTTCTGCCTCCAAAGAAAGAAGAAATAAAAACTAAAAGGCAGAAATGAAATCCACAGGCAGACAGCCCAGCACCACACCCTGGGACTGGTAGTTAAAGATTGACCCCCGATCTAATCGGTTATGTTATCTGTAGATTACAGACATTGTATGGAAAAGCACTGTGAAAATCCCTGTCCTGTTCTGTTCCGCTCTAATTACCGGTGCATGCAGCCCCCAGTCACGTACCCCCTGCTTGCTCAATCAGTCTCAACCCTCTCAGGCAGACCCCCTTAGAGTTCTAAGCCCTTAAGAGGGACAGGAATTGCTTACTTGGGGAGCTTGGTTTTTTGAGACTTGAGTCTTGCTGATGCTCCCGGCCGAAAAAGCCTTTCCTTCTTTAACGGTGTCTGAGGGGTTTTGTCCGCGGCTTGTCCTGCTACATTTATACTCTTCCTCAACTGGGGAGCCATGAACAAAAAGGATTAGTGGCCATATGGGAAATAAAATGCCACTTTCTGTAAGTACCCAATGCTTTGTTAAAGCTTGGTTGCAGAATACTACTTTGTCCCAAGGCTGAAATAGCTTCCTCTATCTCCATATCTATATCTTAGATGTAACTCAGTCTCTGGGGGCAGGCTCTAAGTGTACTTATCAAATAGCTGCGTTGGCAGGGTAGCTGGAACTTTCTCATGTACCCAGTTACAGGAAAAACAGAAGGCATGCTCACAGGTACACATGCAATAACTATGCCCACTAGTAAAATGTGGCTCAACAAATTGTAGCAGTTCTCAAAAGAAGGAGCTAGTACGTGGGTATAAAGAGAAAACGTCAGAATGATAGGAGAGAAAGTTCTTTCCTTAGTGGGCCAAAAGTAAGGCCTAAGGTGAAGGGCAGAAACATTTACTCCTTTAAAGCCAGGGACTGTGTCAGGTGAGGTAGTTATTATTATCCCCATATATGGAAGAATGAAATTCAGGAATTCAAATAACTTATAAGGTAATATAGCCAGGGAGTGGCAGAGCTGTGACTTGATCCTAGATCATCTATTTACCATGCCTCCAGTAAATGATAATACAACTGCCATCTACCACATCACACTCAAAACACTTCTGCTTGTCTTTTGCTACATAGCAAATCACCCTATAATTTAGGAGCTTAAAACAACAAACTATCTCTTATAATTCTGTGGACTAACTGGGTTGGTTCAGCTGGATGGTTCTTGATTGGGGTCTCTTGTTTTGTTGCAGTCAGGTATACTGAAGATTCAAGTGAGCTGGTCATTCCATGATGACTCATTCACATGGCTAACATCTGACACTGGCTTTTGACTGGAAGCTCAGCTAGGGCTGCCTGTCAGAAATGCCTCTTGTACCTTTTTCTTCTCACAGCATGGTGGTTAGGTTCCAAGAGGATGTATCCCAAGAGCAATCATTCCAAAAGACATAAGTAGAGACTGCCAGGCCAGTCAAGGGCTACTCCCAGAACTGGCACGGGGGTATATCCACTGTATTCTGTTGGTCATAATAGTCACAGATTCAAGGGACTGGAGAGGTAGACTGCTTTTAAGGTCACATTACAGAGCAACACATGGGATGGGATATATTATTGGCAGTCATCTTTGGAAAATACAGTCTGCCATAGGACCATTAAACATAAAGCCAATTGGGGAATATACTAAGTAATTGATAAAAATGGAACATAGGTCATAATGAGAATTCGTTAGGAGATGAGATTAAAGTTTATGAAGGAGATAAATCAAGAAGATTGCATGATGCTAATGAATTTGCATTTATCCTGAAGGCAGTGGGGCAATATTAAAGGTGTTTTAAAGGGAATTTATTATTGGAAATATGTGCACATGTGACAAATAGGGGTACATTCACTGTTCAGATAATTTTTTCACCGTTTCTGCTTTCTTCTCAAAGCTCTACCACCTCTCCACTCAATCACACTCTCAGGTAATGAGCTTACCCTCCTCTTTCAAAGAAAAAAGAGAAGCAATCAGAAGAGGACTTCTACATGTTTCTACCAACAGAGCTACCCATCTGCCTGCACCCTTGCACATCCTCTTCCCTCTTGTTTCTATGAATGATCTGTCCTTATTCTTGTCTCAGGTTATCTCCTCCCTTTGTACAGTAGATCCTACCTACTCGCACCTACTCAAGGATATCACTCTAGTGATGGCCCTCTCTTCCCTACACTGTCTGTTTTCCCTACTCTCCTGGATCATTCCCAACAGCAGACCAACATGCTGAATTTATTTTATCTAAACAACAAATGATAGGCTTATTTTGGCCCCACTTTTCCCCTTCAGCTAGCATCCCTCGTCCCTGGCCCATTTACAGCAAAAGCCTTCAAAAGAGTAGTTTTTATTTTTACTCTGTCATCTGCTTATTGTTTGATCTTGCTTGTCACCGGATTAATTTTTAGGCAGGCGGTAAACACAGCCAACTCCAAAGAGCTTTATATTCTCAAAGTCACCTCTTGAAGCCTTTTAGGATTCATAGGAAACTATACGTAGAAAATTTGGTTTTATGTTTTAATTTGAATTTCACAACAAAGTTTAGTAATAAGAAAATGGTAAAGAAAATGTTCAGGTGACTTTTTTAAGCAAAAAGAATTATTATTTGTGTAGAGCTTTAAGTACTTTTTTTAAAAAAATTGAAACCTCACAACTACCCTTTGAAAATAATATCATTACCTCTGTTTTATAGATTGAAAAATGGAGGCCGGGTGTGGCACTTCACACCTGTAATCCCAGCACTTTGGGAGGCCGAGGCAGGCAGATCACCTGAGGTCAGGAGTTCGAGACCAGCCTGGCCAACATGGTGAAACGTGTCTGTACTAAAAATAACAAAAGAAAAATTAGCCAGGTGTGGTGGTGGGTGCCTGTAATCCCAGCTACTCTGGAGGCTGAGGCAGGAGAATCGATTGAACCGGGAGGTGGAGGTTGCAGTGAGCAAAGATTGCACCATTGCACTCCAGCCTGGATGATAAGAATGAGACTCCATCCAAAAAAAAAAAAGAATGAAGACTTATTGACAACACACAAATTTACGTCTTCATCCTGGATTTCTCCTTTGAGTCTTTTATAAGCTGGTTTCTATGCCCAAATACCTTTGGCTAGTGGGTAATATATTAATAAATCCAATATATTTTTTTAAATCACCTCAGTAAATGCTAAAATTTTAAAAATAAAATTCCATTTGTTTTTCTTATTTCAAAACAAGGAAAAGAATACTTCTATTTATCTCAAACTAGCATAATACTTAACTATGAAATAGTAGAGAAATTTCCATTCTTGGGGGAAAAAATACCAAAGCTGCCTGCTGCCATTACTAAAATGCAATATAGTTTTGAAAGTTCTAATTAAGCAATAAAATATGAAATAGAAATGAGTTATAGCGATTAGAGAGGAAGTGATACAATTATAAAGATTAGTATATTAATAAAGAATTAGAAAATGGTTGGATACAATAATGAAATAAATGTTTATTTAAAAAAACAAATGCCAGCAATAACCAGTTAGAAAATAGGGTTTTTAAATGATCCCACCCACAATTCCAACCGAAATCATAAAAGATCTGACAATATTCCTGACGAGAAATATGAGGACCTATATGAAGAGATAACAGAAGACTATAACTATAAAGGAATAACTGTTGAGTCCAAATTCTTACTTATTTAACATAAGAGATTTCATACAGGAAACCCTAGAATAAAATGAATTTGAGAAAGCTTTGCAGCATTAACACGTTTGCTGAGCTTCTGAGAGACTTTGTTAGTAAGTGAAACATAACAGTGGGTATCTTATTGCTACAAAGAGTCTGTCTTGTCATCTTATGTGATCTGTATTTTAATGTTAATGCTGGTCATTTGTGCCTAAACTCCAAAGTGGGGGAAGGTATAGTGTGGCATGTCCAACCCTCCACTTCTCATAATGGCCTGAACTAGTTTTTCAGGTTTCTTTGGGATTCCGTTTGGCCAAGAGGTGGATACATTCAATCTGTTGGGGGGGTTTAGGATTTTTTTTTTTTTAGTTTATATTCCCCCTTTTTTGGTCAAGGTATGCAGAGGTAGTATCCATAGCTAAGCTTTTATTAACTTAAGTTCTGGGGTGGTGTGGCTACTTGCCCCTGGTCCATCATGCCTCTCAGTGGGACCCCTATTGCCAAGGAACTTAGAGTCAAAGACTTACATCCAATTAAACGTTTTAGGCCAGATGGGAGTGGAGGTGAGCAGGTATTCAGTAATCTTTAAAACCCCTTTTAGGCAACATAAGAGTCAAAAACCAAAAGTCAAAAAATAAGGTTATAAAGTTGAGTTATCTATAAATTCTCTGCATTGAGATACTGTAATCTTGACTTGTAGCAATTAGCTGTACAAAACACAAGCATATTGTTCAGCTGTTTAGGCATCTGTGTGTCTGTCCTTGATTTGGAGGGTCTTAATTAATTTTATCCCTCAAAATCTGGCCCTTACAATGACACACTTTTGCGATAGCCCCTGGGCCTGGAGGGATTGAATAGTTTCAAATTCTGGAGGTAAAAAAAAATGTAAAGTATTAGCAGTGTTTCAAACAAAAAGGTCATAAGCCCTGCCTAGTTCTGACAGTTACAGGAAAGGAAACTTATAGGTAGCTAAACATTTAAATTATTTAGTATCAATTTAGGCACTAAATTTAAATATTTAAATTATTCAGTATCAGTTTATTTATTTAGGCACAGAATAAATTATACTATTTTAGATAGAGGCAAAATTATTAAGTGAATCTTAATTTTTTTGTGGTACAGGCATGTCCCTGTGTCTCATGAAAGTAGTTTACTATGATTGTCATCTTTGCCCAGATCTAAAAATGGGGCTTCGATTAACTTAGATTTGCTGTCAGATACTGGCAGGAGTCACTGCCTTCTTTAGATGAGATATGTGTACCCAGGAGTCAAAGCCCTGTAACTTCATAGCACAAGGATTAGTTAGTAGCACCTGATAAGGACCTTTTTAAGGGGCTGGAGGTGGTGACACTGGAGTCCATGACTTGACTGGAAGCTATAGAAAGATTCTATAACCTTGCAGTGATTAACTTTTATAGCTTTGATAAACACCAGTAATAAGCCAGAGACTTAATTTTGGTTTCAATTTTGAAGATGTTTCTCAAAAATGTTAAAGAGCTCAAAATATTTGATTAAAACAGATCCACAGGTCATTGTAAACCAATAGTTACTAATTTAACCAAAATGATCACTGAAAGACTTAAAGGAAATACAGAAGGTTACATGCATGTAACAACTTTCAGCCTTTTAGGTCTCAGTTTTTCTAAGCAGTTAAAAATCTAATAAAGACAACATATGAATTATTTTGATAAAAAGTAAAATGTTGTTTCTTACGCCGGTTACTAGAAAGGCAAAGAAAAACCTGCAGCGTGACTACTTTTCCTTATAGGAAGCCTATTTAGACAACCTGGAAGTTAAACCTGATGAAAAATGTTCTTGAATTTAATCAGACACAGGAAGAATGTGTTCAGTGTTATGAGTATAGCAGAGGAATACATAGGTCTTAGTAACTGCATGAGAAGTTTCTTGATTACATTGAAAAACTTAAACCTATCAAGAAAGCCAAGAGTACGGAATCAAATTATACTAAAGGAAAATGTTGCTTTTCTAGACCTTTAAGATAAAACATTTTAGCATTAGGCCACAACAATGGAACCAGAGGAAAAAAGTTACAGAAGCTAATTTAAAAGCTGAAGGAGAGAGCTGTCATCTCAGACCCTCTCAGAGGGAGAAAAAGCTGAAAGCAGTGAGACAGCAAAAGTTGAACTTCTGAGATATGATTCTGAGAAGTTTTTAAAAGAAACAGGTTCTAAAATTTTAAAAATCTATTGTAATTTTATTAAGAGAAAAGTAATACCTTAAGAAAACCTTGTTTTAAGATAGGGTATCAATCTTAGAAAGACTATTAAAAATAATTCCCTTTTAATTATAGCCAACTTAATATATAAAATAGCTTTTGTAATTTTCCTTTTATGAACCTTATCATAACTTACATAGACCATTTATTGCATGCTTGTACTTTCTGACTTGTCCTAAAATTTTCTGTTTTCTGAATAACTAGCCATTTTATTTTAGGGTAAGAATTTACTATATAGAATCTTTCTCATGTAAAATTGTTTGCTTGTTTTATAACTTTTTTATTATAAATACATTTTTGTATCCACAACTTTCTTTATATCTCTCTCCCCTACTCACTGATTCTTTTTTACCTTCTTTTAGAAATAACTTTTAAATAATCTATCAATTACTTAAATTACTGTTTTTTAAAAAATGAGAACACAGCTTGCAGAATTATATATTAGAATTCTTAGTAACCTTAAATTTTAGTGAAAACTTAGGAAGCAAGAAATCCTGAACTGTTTATCAGATGTTAGCATTTTCTGGATGAAACCATTCCACAATTTTAGAAATATGTTTTCCCATATCATAATCTTTTCTTAATTGGAAATGTCCCAGAAATCAAATTATTATCTATTGGATTGGAGCATCTATTACTTAATTCAAAATAACTTTAAGATTTTAAATTACACAAAAAGTCCACTTACAAGCATTTATCTCATTTACATGTATTCACTTTTTCCATTTCTTAATAGTTTATCTAGGTTACTTCTGAAAACAGATATTACACAAAACTAATCATTATTTAAAGTTATTTCCAGGCAGGGTGCGGTGGCTCACGCCTGTAATCCCAGCACTTTGGGAGGCCGCGGTGGGCGGATCACGAGGTCAGAAGATCGAGACCATCCTGGTGGCTAACATGGTTAAACCCTGTCTCTACTAAAAAAATACAGAAAAATTAGCCAGGCATGGTGGTGGGCACCTGTAGTCCCAG